>NW_022155000.1:0-26246 GCF_001633185.2 Quercus lobata | reverse complement strand
AAAATTTCGAAAAATATAGTAAAAAAATTCAAAAAATTATTAAACCTCTTCTCGGCATTATTTTTAGCCAAAACGGGAATGAGATAGGCCGAAAAAGAGAAAACAAAATTTCAGTCCCGAATTCTGTTCATACTCGACCCGGGCAAGAAAATTCCGAAAAAAATAGTAAAAAAATTCAAAAAATTATAAAACCTCTTCCCGGCTTTATTTTTAGCCAAAACGGGAATGCGATAGGCCGAAAAAGAGAAAACAAAATCTCAGTCCCGAATTCCGTTCATACTCGACCCGGGCAAGAAAATTCCGAAAAAAATAGTAAAGAAATTCAAAAAATTAGAAAACTTCTTCCCGGCATTATTTCTAGCAAAAACGGGATGATATAGGCCGAAAAAGTGAAAACAAAATTTTAGTCCCGAATTCCGTTCATACTCGACCCGGCCAAGAAAATTCCGAAAAAAATAGTAAATAAAATTCAAAAAATTATAAAACCTCTTCCCGGCAATATTTTCAACCAAAACGGAACGAGATAGGCCCAAAAAGAGAAAACAAAATTTTAGTCCCGAATTCCGTTCATTCTCGACCCGGGCAAGAAAATTTCGAAAAAAATAGAAAAAAAATTCAAAAAATTATAAAACCTCTTCCCGGCTTTATTTTTAGCCAAAACGGTAATAAGATAGGCCGAAAAAGAGAAAACAAAATTTCAGTCCCGAATTCCGTTCATACTCGACCCGGGCAAGAAAATTCCGAAGAAAAGAGTAAAAAAATTCCAAAAATTATAAAACCTCTTCCCGGCTTTATTTTTAGCCAAAACGGGATGAGATAGGCCGAAAAAGAGAAACCAAAATTTCAGTCCCGAATTCCGTTCATACTCGACCCGAATAAGAAAATTCCGAAAAAAATAGTAAAAAAATTCAAAAAATTATAAAACCTCTTCCCGGCTTTATTTTTAGGCAAAACGGGATGAGATAGGCCGAAAAAGAGAAAACAAAATTTTAGTACCGAATTCTATTCATACTCGACCCGGGAAAGGGTAAAAAAATTCCAAAAATTATAAAACCTCTTCCCGGCTTTATTTTTAGGCAAAACGGGATGAGATAGGCCGAAAAAGAGAAAACAAAATTTTAGTCCCGAATTCTATTCATACTCGACCCGGGAAAGAAAATTCTGAAAAAAAATAGTAAATAAATTCAAAAAATTATAAAACCTCTTCCCGGCTTTATTTTTAGCCAAAACGGGAAGAGATAGGCCGAAAAAGAGAAAACAAAATTTTAGTCCCGAATTCTATTCATACTCGACCCAGGAAAGAAAATTCCGAAAAAAATAGTAAAATAATTCCAAAAATTATAAAACCTATTCCCGGCATTATTTCGAGCTAAAACGGGATGAGATAGGTCGGGAATTCCGTTCGTTCTCGACCCGGGCAAGAAAATTCCGAAAAAAAGTAGTGAAAAAATTCAAAAAATTATTAAACCTCTTCGCAGCATTATTTTTAACCAAAACGGGATGAGATAGGCCAAAAAAGGGAAAACAAAATTTTAGTCCCGAATTCCGTTCATAGCCGACCCGGGCGAGAAAATTCCGAAAAAAAAAAGGAAAAAAATTCAAAAAATTAGAAAATTTCTTCCCGGCATTATTTCTAGTAAAAACGGGATGAGATACGCCGAAAAAGAGAAAACAATATTTTAGGCCCGAATTCCGTTCAGACTCGACCCGGGCAAGAAAATTCCAAAAATATAGTAAAAAAATTCAAAAATTATTAAACCTCTTCCCGGCATTATTTTTAGCCAAAACGGGATGAGATAGGTCAAAAAAGTGAAAAAAAAATTTTAGTCCCGACTTCCGTTCATACCCGACCCGGGCGAGAAAATTCCGAAAAAAAATTGTAAAAAAATTCTAAAAATTAGAAAACTTCTTTCCGGCATTATTTCTAGCCAAAAACGGGATGATATAGGCCGAAAAAGATAAAACAAAATTTTAGTCCCGAATTCCGTTCATACTCGACCCGGGCAAGAAAATTCCGAAAAAAATAGTAAATAAATTCAAAAAATTATAAACCCTCTTCCCGGCAATATTTTCAACCAAAACGGGACGAGATAGGCCCAAAAAGAGAAAACAAAATTTTAGTCCCGAATTCCGTTCATTCTCGACTCGGGCAAGAAAATTCCGAAAAAAATAGTAAAAAAATTCAAAAAATTATAAAACCTCTTCCCGGCTTTATTTTTAGCCAAAACGGTAATGAGATAGGCCGAAAATGAGAAAACAAAATTTCAGTCCCGAATTCCGTTCATACTCGACCCGAGCAAGAAAATTCCGAAAAAAATAGTAAAAAAATTCCAAAAATTATAAAACCTCTTCCCGGATTTATTTTTAGCCAAAACGGGATGAGATAGGCCGAAAAAGAGAAAACAAAATTTCAGTCCTGAATTCCGTTCATACTCGACCCGGGCAAGAAAATTCCGAAAAAAATAGTAAAAAAATTCAAAAAATTATAAAACCTCTTCCCGGCTTTATTTTTAGGCAAAACGGGATGAGATAGGCCGAAAAATAGAAAACAAAATTTTAGTCCCGAATTCTATTCATACTCGACCCGGGAAAGAAAATTCCGAAAAAAATAGTAAAATAATTCCAAAAATTATAAAACCTATTCCCGGCATTATTTCGAGCTAAAACGGGATGAGATAGGTCGAAAAAGAGAAAACAAAATTTTAGTCCCGAATTCCGTTCGTACTCGACCAAGGCAAGAAAATTCCGAAAAAAATAGTAAAAGAATTCAAAAATTTATAAAACCTCTTCCCGTTAATATTTTTAGCCAAAACTAGATGAGATAGGCCGAAAAAAAGAAAACAAAATTTTAGTCCCGAATTCCGTTCACACTCGACCCGGGCAAGAAAATTCCGAAAAAAAGTAGTGATAAAATTCAAAAAATTATTAAACCTCTTCCAAGCATTATTTTTAACCAAATCGGGATGAGATAGGCCAAAAAAGGGAAAACAAAATTTTAGCCCCGAATTCCGTTCATAGCCGACCCGGGCGAGAAAATTCCGAAAAAAATAATAAAAAAATTCAAAAAATTAGAAAACTTCTTCCCGGCATTATTTCTAGCAAAAACAGGGTGATATAGGCCGAAAAAGTGAAAACAAAATTTTAGTCCCGAATTCCGTTCATACTTGACCCAGGAGAGAAAATTCCGAAAAAAATAGTAAATAAATTCAAAAAATTATAAAACCTTTCCCGGTAATATTTTTAGCCAAAACTGGGTGAGATAGGCCGAAAAAGAGAAAACAATATTTTAGTCCCGAATTCCGTTCACACTCGACCCGGGCACGAAAATTTCGAAAAATATTGTAAAAAAATTCAAAAAATTATTAAACCTCTTCTCGGCATTATTTTTAGCCAAAACGGGAGGAGATAGGCCAAAAAAGAGAAAACAAAATTTTAGTCCCGAATTCCGTTCACACTCGACCCCAAGAATTCCGTTCACACTCGACCCGGGCAAGAAAATTCCGAAAAAAATAGTAAAAAAATTCAAAAAATTATAAAACCTCATCCCGGCAATATTTTCAACCAAAACGGGACGAGATAGGGCCAAAAAGAGAAAACAAAATTTTAGTCCCGAATTCCGTTCATTCTCGACCCGGGCAAGAAAATTCCGAAAAAAATAGTAAAAAAATTCAAAAAATTATAAAACCTCTTCCCGGCTTTATTTTTAGCCAAAACGGGAATGAGATAGGCCGAAAAAGAGAAAACAAAATTTCAGTCCCGAATTCCGTTCATACTCGACCCGGGCAAGAAAATTCCGAAAAAAATAGTAAAAAAATTCAAAAAATTAGAAAACTCTTCCCGGCATTATTTCTAGCAAAACGGGATGATATAGGCCGAAAAAGAGAAAACAAAATTTTAGTCCCGAATTCCGTTCATACTCGACCCGGCCAAGAAAATTCCGAAAAAAATAGTAAATAAATTCAAAAAATTATAAAACCTCTTCCCGGCAATATTTTCAACCAAAACGGAACGAGATAGGCCCAAAAAGAGAAAACAAAATTTTAGTCCCGAATTCCGTTCATTCTCGACCCGGGCAAGAAAATCCGAAAAAAATAGTAAAAAATTCAAAAAATTATAAAACCTCTTCCCGGCTTTATTTTTAGCCAAAACGGTAATGAGATAGGCCGAAAAAGAGAAAACAAAATTTCAGTCCCGAATTCCGTTCATACTCGACCCGGGCAAGAAAATTCCGAAGAAAAGAGTAAAAAAATTCCAAAAATTATAAAACCTCTTCCCGGCTTTATTTATAGCCAAAACGGGATGAGATAGGCCGAAAAAGAGAAAACAAAATTTCAGTCCCGAATTCCGTTCATACTCGACCCGGCCAAGAAAATTCCGAAAAAAATAGTAAAAAAATTCAAAAAATTATAAAACCTCTTCCCGGCTTTATTTTTAGGCAATGGGATGAGATAGGCCGAAAAAGAGAAAACAAAATTTTAGTCCCGAATTCTATTCATACTCGACCCGGGAAAGAAAATTCCGAAAAAAATAGTAAAAGAATTCAAAAAATTATAAAACTCTCTTCCCGGCGTTCATACTCGACCCGGGCAAGAAAATTCAAAAAATAGTAAAAAAATTCCAAAAATTATAAACCTCTTCCCGGGCAAAACGGGATGAGATAGGCCGAAAAAGAGAAAACAAAATTTCAGTCCCGAATTCCGTTCATACTCGACCCGGGCAAGAAAATTCCTGAAAAAAATAGTAAAAAAATTCCAAAAATTATAAAACCTCTTCCCGGCTTTATTTTTAGCCAAAACGGGATGAGATAGGCCGAAAAAGAGAAACCAAAATTTCAGTCCCGAATTCCGTTCATACTCGACCCGAATAAGAAAATTCCGAAAAAAATAGTAAAAAAATTCAAAAAATTATAAAACCTCTTCCCGGCTTTATTTTTAGGCAAAACGGGATGAGATAGGCCGAAAAAGAGAAAACAAAATTTTAGTACCGAATTCTATTCATACTCGACCCGGGAAAGGGAATTCCGAAAAAAATAGTAAAATAATTCCAAAAATTATAAAACCTATTCCCGACATTATTTCGAGCTAAAACGGGATGAGATAGGTCGAAAAAGAGAAAACAAAATTTTAGTCCCGAATTCCGTTCATACTCGACCCGGGCAAGAAAATTCCAAAAAAATAGTAAATAAATTCAAAAAATTATAAACCCTCTTCCCGGCAATATTTTCAACCAAAACGGGACGAGATAGGCCCAAAAAGAGAAAACAAAATTTTAGTCCCGAATTCCGTTCATTCTCGACTCGGGCAAGAAAATTCCTAAATAAATAGTAAAAAAATTCAAAAAATTATAAAACCTCTTCCCGGCTTTATTTTTAGGCAAAACGGGGATGAGATAGGCCGAAAAAGAGAAAACAAAATTTTAGTCCCGAATTCTATTCATACTCGACCCGGGAAAGAAAATTCCGAAAAAAATAGTAAGATAATTCCAAAAATTATAAAACCTATTCCCGGCATTATTTCAAGCTAAAACGGGATGAGATAGGTCGAAAAAGAGAAAACAAAATTTTAGTCCCAATTCCGTCCGTACTCGACCCGGGCAAGAAAATTTCGAAAAAAATAGTAAAAGAATTCAAAAATTTATAAAACCTCTTCCCGTTAATATTTTTAGCCAAAACTGGATGAGATTGGCCGAAAAGGGGAAAACAATATTTTAGTCCCGAATTCCGTTCACACTCGACCCGGGCACGAAAATTTCAAAAATATAGTAAAAAAATTCAAAAAATTATTAAACCTCTTCTCGGCACTATTTTTAGCCAAAACGGGATGAGATAGGCCAAAAAAGAGAAAACAAAATTTTAGTCCCGAATTCCGTTCATACTCGACCCGGGCATGAAAATTCCTAAAAAAATAGTAAAAAAATTCAAAAAATTATAAAACCTCTTCCCGGAAATATTTTCAACCAAAACGGGACGAGATAGGCCCAAAAAGAGAAAACAAAATTTTAGTCCCGAATTCCGTTCATTCTCGACTCGGGCAAGAAAATTCCGAAAAAAATAGTAAAAAAATTCAAAAAATTATAAAACTTCTTCCCGGCATTATTTCTAGCAAAAACAGGGTGATATAGGCTGAAAAAGTGAAAACAAAATTTTAGTCCCGAATTCCGTTCATACTTGACCCAGGAGAGAAAATTCCTAAAAAAATAGTAAATAAATTCAAAAAATTAAAAAAACCTTTCCCGGTAATATTTTTAGCCAAAACTGGATGAGATAGGCCGAAAAAGAGAAAACAATATTTTAGTCCCGAATTCAGTTCACACTCGACCCGGGCACGAAAATGTCAAAAAATATAGTAAAAAAATTCAAAAAATTATTAAACCTCTTCTCGGCATTATTTTTAGCCAAAACGGGAGGAGATAGGCCAAAAAAGAGAAAACAAAATTTTTGTCCCGAATTCCGTTCATACTCGACCCGGGCAAGAAAATTCCGAAAGAAATAGTAAAAAAATTCAAAAAATTATAAAACATCTTCCCGGCAATATTTTCAACCAAAACGGGACGAGATAGGCCCAAAAAGAGAAAACAAAATTTTAGTCCCGAATTCCGTTCATTCTCGACCCGGGCAAGAAAATTCCGAAAAAAATAGTAAAAAAATTCAAAAAATTATAAAACCTCTTCCTGGCTTTATTTTTAGCCAAAACGGGAATGAGATAGGCCGAAAAAGAGAAATCAAAATTTCAGTCCCGAATTCCGTTCATACTCGACCCGGGCAAGAAAATTCCGAAAAAAATAGTAAAAAAATTCAAAAAATTAGAAAACTTCTTCCCGGCATTATGTCTAGCAAAAACGGGATGATATAGGCCGAAAAAGTGAAAACAAAATTTTAGTCCCGAATTCCGTTCATACTCGACCCGGCCAAGAAAATTCCGAAAAAAATAGTAAATAAATTCAAAAAATTATAAAACCTCTTCCCGGCAATATTTTCAACCAAAACGGGACGAGATAGGCCCAAAAAGAGAAAACAAAATTTTAGTCCCGAATTCCGTTCATTCTCGACCCGGGCAAGAAAATTTCGAAAAAAATAGTAAAAAAATTCAAAAAATTATAAAACCTCTTCCCGGCTTTATTTTTAGCAAAAACGGTAATAAGATAGGCCGAAAAAGAGAAAACAAAATTTCAGTCCCGAATTCCGTTCATACTCGACCCGGGCAAGAAAATTCCGAAGAAAAGAGTAAAAAAATTCCAAAAATTATAAAACCTCTTCCCGGCTTTATTTTTAGGCAAAACGGGATGAGATAGGCCGAAAAAGAGAAAACAAAATTTTAGTCCCGAATTCTATTCATACTCGACCCGGGAAAGAAAATTCCGAAAAAAATAGTAAATAAATTCAAAAAATTAAAGAACCTCTTCCCGGCTTTATTTTTAGCCAAAACGGGAAGAGATAGGCCGAATAAGAGAAAACAAAATTTTAGTCCCGAATTCTATTCATACTCGACCCGGGAAAGAAAATTCCGAAAAAAATAGTAAAATAATTCCAAAAATTATAAAACCTATTCCCGGCATTATTTCGAGCTAAAACGGGATGAGATAGGACGAAAAAGAGAAAACAAAATTTTAGTCCCGAATTCCGTTCGTACTCGACCAAGGCAAGAAAATTCCGAAAAAAATAGTAAAAGAATTCAAAAATTTATAAAACCTCTTCCCGTTAATATTTTTAGCCAAAACTAGATGAGATAGGCCGAAAAAAAGAAAACAAAATTTTAGTCCCGAATTCCGTTCACACTCGACCTGGGCAAGAAAATTCCGAAAAAAAGTAGTGATAAAATTCAAAAAATTATTAAACCTCTTCCAAGCATTATTTTTAACCAAATCGGGATGAGATAGGCCAAAAAAGGGAAAACAAAATTTTAGCCCCGAATTCCGTTCATAGCCGACCCGGGCGAGAAAATTCCGAAAAAAATAATAAAAAAATTCAAAAAATTAGAAAACTTCTTCCCGGCATTATTTCTAGCAAAAACAGGGTGATATAGGCCGAAAAAGTGAAAACAAAATTTTAGTCCCGAATTCCGTTCATACTTGACCCAGGAGAGAAAATTCCGAAAAAAATAGTAAATAAATTCAAAAAATTATAAAACCTTTCCCGGTAATATTTTTAGCCAAAACTGGGTGAGATAGGCCGAAAAAGAGAAAACAATATTTTAGTCCCGAATTCCGTTCACACTCGACCCAGGCACGAAAATTTCGAAAAATATTGTAAAAAAATTCAAAAAATTATTAAACCTCTTCTCGGCATTATTTTTAACCAAAACGGGAGGAGATAGGCCAAAAAAGAGAAAACAAAATTTTAGTCTCGAATTCCGTTCACACTCGACCCGGGCAAGAAAATTCCGAAAAAAATAGTAAAAAAATTCAAAAAATTATAAAACCTCATCCCGGCAATATTTTCAACCAAAACGGGACGAGATAGGGCCAAAAAGAGAAAACAAAATTTTAGTCCCGAATTCCGTTCATTCTCGACCCGGGCAAGAAAATTCCGAAAAAAATAGTAAAAAAATTCAAAAAATTATAAAACCTCTTCCCGGCTTTATTTTTAGCCAAAACGGGAATGAGATAGGCCGAAAAAGAGAAAACAAAATTTCAGTCCCGAATTCTGTTCATACTTGACCCGGGCAAGAAAATTCCGAAAAAAATAGTAAAAAAATTCAAAAAATTATAAAACCTCTTCCCGGCTTTATTTTTAGCCAAAACGGGAATGCGATAGGCCGAAAAAGAGAAAACAAAATCTCAGTCCCGAATTCCGTTCATACTCGACCCGGGCAAGAAAATTCCGAAAAAAATAGTAAAAAAATTCAAAAAATTAGAAAACTTCTTCCCGGCATTATTTCTAGCAAAAACGGGATGATATAGGCCGAAAAAGTGAAAACAAAATTTTAGTCCCGAATTCCGTTCATACTCGACCCGGCCAAGAAAATTCCGAAAAAAATAGTAAATAAAATTCAAAAAATTATAAAACCTCTTCCCGGCAATATTTTCAACCAAAACGGAACGAGATAGGCCCAAAAAGAGAAAACAAAATTTTAGTCCCGAATTCCGTTCATTCTCGACCCGGGCAAGAAAATTTCGAAAAAAATAGAAAAAAAATTCAAAAAATTATAAAACCTCTTCCCGGCTTTATTTTTAGCCAAAACGGTAATAAGATAGGCCGAAAAAGAGAAAACAAAATTTTAGTCCCGAATTCCGTTCATACTCGACCCGGGCAAGAAAATTCCGAAGAAAAGAGTAAAAAAATTCCAAAAATTATAAAACCTCTTCCCGGCTTTATTTTTAGCCAAAACGGGATGAGATAGGCCAAAAAAGAGAAACCAAAATTTCAGTCCCGAATTCCGTTCATACTCGACCCGAATAAGAAAATTCCGAAAAAAATATTAAAAAAATTCAAAAAATTATAAAACCTCTTCCCGGCTTTATTTTTAGGCAAAACGGGATGAGATAGGCCGAAAAAGAGAAAACAAAATTTTAGTACCGAATTCTATTCATACTCGACCCGGGAAAGGGAATTCCGAAAAAAATAGTAAAATAATTCCAAAAATTATAAAACCTATTCCCGACATTATTTCGAGCTAAAATGGGATGAGATAGGTCGAAAAAGAGAAACAAATTTTTAGTCCCGAATTCCGTTCATACTCGACCCGGGCAAGAAAATTCCAAAAAAATAGTAAATAAATTCAAAAAATTATAAACCCTCTTCCCGGCAATATTTTCAACCAAAACGGGACGAGATAGGCCCAAAAAGAGAAAACAAAATTTTAGTCCCGAATTCCGTTCATTCTCGACTCGGGCAAGAAAATTCCGAAAAAAATAGTAAAAAAATTCAAAAAATTATAAAACTTCTTCCCGGCATTATTTCTAGCAAAAACAGGGTGATATAGGCTGAAAAAGTGAAAACAAAATTTTAGTCCCGAATTCCGTTCATACTTGACCCAGGAGAGAAAATTCCGAAAAAAATAGTAAATAAATTCAAAAAATTAAAACCTATTCCGGGCACTTATTTCAATCTTAAAACGGGGGATGAGATAAGGTCGAAAAAGAGGAAAACAAAATTTTTAGTCCCCAATCCGTCGTTACTCGACCCGGGCAAGAAAAATTTCGAACAAAATGAAAAGATCAAAAATTTAAAACCTCTTCCCTCGTTAATATTTTTTAGCCAAAAATGGGATGAGATTTGCCGAAAAGGCGGAAAACAATATTAGCCCGAATCCGTTCACATCGACCCGGGGCACGAAAATTCTCAAATATTAAAAAAAATTCAAAAATAATAAACCTCGTCTCGCACTATTAGCCAAAACGGGGATGAGATAGGCCAAAAAGAGAAAACAAAATTTGTCGCCGAATTCCGTTCATACTACGGCCCGGGCATGAAAAATTCCTAAAAAAAATAGAAAAAAATTCAAAAAATTATAAAACCTCTTCCCGGAAATATTTTCAACCAAAACGGGACGAGATAGGCCCAAAAAGTGAAAACAAAATTTTAGTCCCGAATTCCGTTCATTCTCGACTCGGGCAAGAAAATTCCGAAAAAAATATTAAAAAAATTCAAAAAATTATAAAACTTCTTCCCGGCATTATTTCTAGCAAAAACAGGGTGATATAGGCTGAAAAAGTGAAAACAAAATTTTAGTCCCGAATTCCGTTCATACTTGACCCAGGAGAGAAAATTCAGAAAAAAATAGTAAATAAATTCAAAAAATTAAAAAAACCTTTCCCGGTAATATTTTTAGCCAAAACTGGATGAGATAGGCCGAAAAAGAGAAAACAATATTTTAGTCCCGAATTCAGTTCACACTCGACCCGGGCAAGAAAATTTCGAAAAAAATAGTAAAAAAATTCAAAAAATTATAAAACCTCTTCCCGGCATTATTTTTAGCCAAAACGGAGAGAAGGCCAAAAAGAGAAAACAAAATTTTAGTTCCCAGAATTCCGTTCATACTCGACCCGGGCAAGAAAAAAATTCCGAAAGAAGATAGTAAAAAAATTCAAAAAATTATAAACCGTCTTTCCCGGCAATATTTGAACCAAAACGGACGAGATAGGCCCAAAGAGAAAACAGAAATTTTAGTCGCCGATTCCGTCATTCTCGACCCGGGCAAGAAAATTCCGAAAAAAAAAGTAAAAAATTCAAAAAAAAAATTTTAAAACCTCTTCCCGGCTTTATTTTTAGGCCAACGGAATAAGAATAGGCGAAAAATGGAAACAAAATTTCAGTCCCGAATTCCGTTCATACCGACGCCGGGCAGGAAGATTCCAAAAAAAATAGTAAAAAAATTGAAAAAATTATAAAACCTCTTCCCAGCATTATTTTTAACCAAAACGGGATGAGATAGGCCAAAAAAGGGAAAACAAAATTTTAGTCCCGAATTCCGTTCATACTCGACCCGGCCAAGAAAATTCCGAAATAAATAGTAAATAAATTCAAAAAATTATAAAACCTCTTCCCGGCAATATTTTCAACCAAAACGGGACGAGATAGGCCCAAAAAGAGAAAAAAAATTTAGTCCCGAATTCCGTTCATTTCTCCGAACCCGGCAAGAAATTTCGAAAAAAAAATGTTAAAAAAATTCAAAATTATAAACCTCTTCCATGCTTTATTTTTAAGCAAAAAACGGTAAAAGATAGGCCGAAAAAAGAGAAAAACAAATTTCAGTCCCGAATTCCGTCATACTCGACCCGGGCAAGAATTCCCGAAGAAAAAGAGTAAAAATTCCAAAAATAATTATAAAACCTCTTCCCGGCTTTATTTTTAGGCAAAACGGGATGAGATTGGCCGAAAAAGAGAAAACAAAATTTTAGTCCCGAATTCTATTCATACTCGACCCGGGAAAGAAAATTCCGAAAAAAATAGTAAATAAATTCAAAAAATTATAAAACCTCTTCCCGGCTTTATTTTTAGCCAAAACGGGAAGAGATAGGCCGAATAAGAGAAAACAAAATTTTAGTCCCGAATTCTATTCATACTCGACCCGGGAAAGAAAATTCCGAAAAAAATAGTAAAATAATTCCAAAAATTATAAAACCTATTCCCGGCATTATTTCGAGCTAAAACGGGATGAGATAGGACGAAAAAGAGAAAACAAAATTTTAGTCCCGAATTCCGTTCGTACTCGACCAAGGCAAGAAAATTCCGAAAAAAAATAGTAAAAGAATTCAAAAATTTATAAAACCTCTTCCCGTTAATATTTTTAGCCAAAACTAGATGAGATAGGCCGAAAAAAAGAAAACAAAATTTATGTCCCGAATTCCGTTCACACTCGACCCGGGCAAGAAAATTCCGAAAAAAAGTAGTGATAAAATTCAAAAAATTATTAAACCTCTTCCAAGCATTATTTTTAACCAAATCGGGATGAGATAGGCCAAAAAAGGGAAAACAAAATTTTAGCCCCGAATTCCGTTCATAGCCGACCCGGGCGAGAAAATTCCGAAAAAAATAATAAAAAAATTCAAAAAATTAGAAAACTTCTTCCCGGCATTATTTCTAGCAAAAACAGGGTGATATAGGCCGAAAAAGTGAAAACAAAATTTTAGTCCCGAATTCCGTTCATACTTGACCCAGGAGAGAAAATTCCGAAAAAAATAGTAAATAAATTCAAAAAATTATAAAACCTTTCCCGGTAATATTTTTAGCCAAAACTGGGTGAGATAGGCCGAAAAAGAGAAAACAATATTTTAGTCCCGAATTCCGTTCACACTCGACCCAGGCACGAAAATTTCGAAAAATATTGTAAAAAAATTCAAAAAATTATTAAACCTCTTCTCGGCATTATTTTTAACCAAAACGGGAGGAGATAGGCCAAAAAAGAGAAAACAAAATTTTAGTCTCGAATTCCGTTCACACTCGACCCGGGCAAGAAAATTCCGAAAAAAATAGTAAAAAAATTCAAAAAATTATAAAACCTCATCCCGGCAATATTTTCAACCAAAACGGGACGAGATAGGGCCAAAAAGAGAAAACAAAATTTTAGTCCCGAATTCCGTTCATTCTCGACCCGGGCAAGAAAATTCCGAAAAAAATAGTAAAAAAATTCAAAAAATTATAAAACCTCTTCCCGGCTTTATTTTTAGCCAAAACGGGAATGAGATAGGCCGAAAAAGAGAAAACAAAATTTCAGTCCCGAATTCTGTTCATACTTGACCCGGGCAAGAAAATTCCGAAAAAAATAGTAAAAAAATTCAAAAAATTATAAAACCTCTTCCCGGCTTTATTTTTAGCCAAAACGGGAATGCGATAGGCCGAAAAAGAGAAAACAAAATCTCAGTCCCGAATTCCGTTCATACTCGACCCGGGCAAGAAAATTCCGAAAAAAATAGTAAAAAAAATCAAAAAATTAGAAAACTTCTTCCCGGCATTATTTCTAGCAAAAAACGGGATGATATAGGCCGAAAAAGTGAAAACAAAATTTTAGTCCCGAATTCCGTTCATACTCGACCCGGCCAAGAAAATTCCGAAAAAAATAGTAAATAAATTCAAAAAATTATAAAACCTCTTCCCGGCAATATTTTCAACCAAAACGGAACGAGATAGGCCCAAAAAGAGAAAACAAAATTTTAGTCCCGAATTCCGTTCATTCTCGACCCGGGCAAGAAAATTTCGAAAAAAATAGTAAAAAAATTCAAAAAATTATAAAACCTCTTCCCGGCTTTATTTTTAGCCAAAACGGTAATAAGATAGGCCGAAAAAGAGAAAACAAAATTTCAGTCCCGAATTCCGTTCATACTCGACCCGGGCAAGAAAATTCCGAAGAAAAGAGTAAAAAAATTCCAAAAATTATAAAACCTCTTCCCGGCTTTATTTTTAGGCAAAACGGGATGAGATAGGCCGAAAAAGAGAAAACAAAATTTTAGTCCCGAATTCTATTCATACTCGACCCGGGAAAGAAAATTCCGAAAAAAATAGTAAATAAATTCAAAAAATTAAAGAACCTCTTCCCGGCTTTATTTTTAGCCAAAACGGGAAGAGATAGGCCGAATAAGAGAAAACAAAATTTTAGTCCCGAATTCTATTCATACTCGACCCGGGAAAGAAAATTCCGAAAAAAATAGTAAAATAATTCCAAAAATTATAAAACCTATTCCCGGCATTATTTCGAGCTAAAACGGGATGAGATAGGTCGAAAAAGAGAAAACAAAATTTTAGTCCCGAATTCCGTTCGTACTCGACCAAGGCAAGAAAATTCCGAAAAAAATAGTAAAAGAATTCAAAAATTTATAAAACCTCTTCCCGTTAATATTTTTAGCCAAAACTAGATGAGATAGGCCGAAAAAAAGAAAACAAAATTTTAGTCCCGAATTCCGTTCACACTCGACCTGGGCAAGAAAATTCCGAAAAAAAGTAGTGATAAAATTCAAAAAATTATTAAACCTCTTCCAAGCATTATTTTTAACCAAATCGGGATGAGATAGGCCAAAAAAGGGAAAACAAAATTTTAGCCCCGAATTCCGTTCATAGCCGACCCGGGCGAGAAAATTCCGAAAAAAATAATAAAAAAATTCAAAAAATTAGAAAACTTCTTCCCGGCATTATTTCTAGCAAAAACAGGGTGATATAGGCCGAAAAAGTGAAAACAAAATTTTAGTCCCGAATTCCGTTCATACTTGACCCAGGAGAGAAAATTCCGAAAAAAATAGTAAATAAATTCAAAAAATTATAAAACCTTTCCCGGTAATATTTTTAGCCAAAACTGGGTGAGATAGGCCGAAAAAGAGAAAACAATATTTTAGTCCCGAATTCAGTTCACACTCGACCCGGGCACGAAAATTTCGAAAAATATAGTAAAAAAATTCAAAAAATTATTAAACCTCTTCTCGGCATTATTTTTAGCCAAAACGGGAGGAGATAGGCCAAAAAAGAGAAAACAAAATTTTAGTCCCGAATTCCGTTCATACTCGACCCGGGCAAGAAAATTCCGAAAGAAATAGTAAAAAAATTCAAAAAATTATAAAACCTCTTCCCGGCTTTATTTTTAGCCAAAACGGGGATGAGATAGGCCGAAAAAGAGAAACCAAAATTTCAGTCCCGAATTCCGTTCATACTCGACCCGGGCAAGAAAATTCCGAAGAAAAGAGTAAAAAAATTCCAAAAATTATAAAACCTCTTCCCGGCTTTATTTATAGCCAAAACGGGATGAGATAGGCCGAAAAAGAGAAAACAAAATTTCAGTCCCGAATTGCGTTCATACTCGACCCGGCCAAGAAAATTCCGAAAAAAATAGTAAAAAAATTCAAAAAATTATAAAACCTCTTCCCGGCTTCATTTTTAGGCAAAATGGGGATGAGATAGGCCGAAAAAGAGAAAACAAAATTTTAGTCCCGAATTCTATTCATACTCGACCCGGGAAAGAAAATTCCGAAAAAAATAGTAAAAGAATTCAAAAAATTATAAAACCTCTTCCCGGCTTTATTTTTAGCCAAAACGGCAATGAGATAGGCCGAAAAAGAGAAAACAAAATTTCAGTCCCGAATTCCGTTCATACTCGACCCGGGCAAGAAAATTCTGAAAAAAATAGTAAAAAAATTCCAAAAATTATAAAACCTCTTCCCGGCTTTATTTTTAGCCAAAACGGGATGAGATAGGCCGAAAAAGAGAAACCAAAATTTCAGTCCCGAATTCCGTTCATACTCGACCCGAATAAGAAAATTCCGAAAAAAATAGTAAAAAAATTCAAAAAATTATAAAACCTCTTCCCGGCTTTATTTTTAGGCAAAACGGGATGAGATAGGCCGAAAAAGAGAAAACAAAATTTTAGTACCGAATTCTATTCATACTCGACCCGGGAAAGGGAATTCCGAAAAAAATAGTAAAATAATTCCAAAAATTATAAAACCTATTCCCGACATTATTTCGAGCTAAAACGGGATGAGACAGGTCGAAAAAGAGAAAACAAAATTTTAGTCCCGAATTCCGTTCATACTCGACCCGGGCAAGAAAATTCCAAAAAAATAGTAAATAAATTCAAAAAATTATAAACCCTCTTCCCGGCAATATTTTCAACCAAAACGGGACGAGATAGGCCCAAAAAGAGAAAACAAAATTTTAGTCCCGAATTCCGTTCATTCTCGACTCGGGCAAGAAAATTCCTAAAAAATAGTAAAAAAATTCAAAAAATTATAAAACCTCTTCCCGGCTTTATTTTTAGGCAAAACGGGGATGAGATAGGCCGAAAAAGAGAAAACAAAATTTTAGTCCCGAATTCTATTCATACTCGACCCGGGAAAGAAAATTCCGAAAAAAATAGTAAGATAATTCCAAAAATTATAAAACCTATTCCCGGCATTATTTCAAGCTAAAACGGGATGAGATAGGTCGAAAAAGAGAAAACAAAATTTTAGTCCCAATTCCGTCCGTACTCGACCCGGGCAAGAAAATTTCGAAAAAAATAGTAAAAGAATTCAAAAATTTATAAAACCTCTTCCCGTTAATATTTTTAGCCAAAACTGGATGAGATAGGCCGAAAAGGGGAAAACAATATTTTAGTCCCGAATTCCGTTCACACTCGACCCGGGCACGAAAATTTCAAAAATATAGTAAAAAAATTCAAAAAATTATTAAACCTCTTCTCGGCACTATTTTTAGCCAAAACGGGATGAGATAGGCCAAAAAAGAGAAAACAAAATTTTAGTCCCGAATTCCGTTCATACTCGACCCGGGCATGAAAATTCCTAAAAAAATAGTAAAAAAATTCAAAAAATTATAAAACCTCTTCCCGGAAATATTTTCAACCAAAACGGGACGAGATAGGCCCAAAAAGAGAAAACAAAATTTTAGTCCCGAATTCCGTTCATTCTCGACTCGGGCAAGAAAATTCCGAAAAAAATAGTTAAAAAAATTCAAAAAATTATAAAACTTCTTCCCGGCATTATTTCTAGCAAAAACAGGGTGATATAGGCTGAAAAAGTGAAAACAAAATTTTAGTCCCGAATTCCGTTCATACTTGACCCAGGAGAGAAAATTCCGAAAAAAATAGTAAATAAATTCAAAAAATTAAAAAAACCTTTCCCGGTAATATTTTTAGCCAAAACTGGATGAGATAGGCCGAAAAAGAGAAAACAATATTTTAGTCCCGAATTCAATTCACACTCGACCCGGGCACGAAAATTTCGAAAAATATAGTAAAAAAATTCAAAAAATTATTAAATCTCTTCTCGGCATTATTTTTAGCCAAAACGGGAGGAGATAGGCCAAAAAGAGAAAACAAAATTTTAGTCCCGAATTCCGTTCATACTCGACCTGGGCAAGAAAATTCCGAAAGAAATAGTAAAAAAATTCAAAAAATTATAAAACCTCTTCCGGGCAATATTTTCAACCAAAACGGGACGAGATAGGCCCGAAAAGAGAAAACAAAATTTTAGTCCCGAAATTCCGTTCTACTCGACCTGGGCATGAAAATTCCTAAAAGAAATAGTAAAAAAAATTCAACAAAAATTATAAAACCTCTCCGAAATTTTCACCAAAAACGGGACGAAGATTAGGCCCAAAAGAGAAAACAAAATTTTAGTCCCGAATTCCGTCATTCTCGACTCGGCAAGAAAATTCCGGAAAAAATAGTAAAAAATTCAAAAAAAATTATTAAAACTTCTTCCCGCATTATTCTAGCAAAAACAGTGGTGATTATGCTGAAAAAGTGAAAAACAAAATTTTAGTCCCGAATTTCCGTTCGATACTTGACCCCAGGAGAGACAATTCCGAAAAAAATAGTAAATAAAATTCAAAAAATTAAAAAACCTCCGGTAAATTTTTAGCCAAAACTGGATGAAGATAGGCCGAAAAAGAGAAAACAATATTTTAGTCCCGAATTCAGTTCACACTCTACCCGGGCACGAAAATTTCGAAAAATATAGTAAAAAAAGTTCAAAAAATTATTTTAAACCCTTTCTCGGCATTATGTTTGTAGCCAAAACGGGAGGGATAGGCCAAAAAAGAGAAAACAAATTTTAGTCCCGAATTCCGTTATACTCGACCCGGGCAAGAAAATTCCGAAAAAAATAGTAAATAAATTCAAAAAATTATAAACCCTCTTCCCGGCAATATTTTCAACCAAAACGGGACGAGATAGGGCCAAAAAGAGAAAACAAAATTTTAGTCCCGAATTCCGTTCATTCTCGACCCGGGCAAGAAAATTCCGAAAAAAATAGTAAAAAAATTCAAAAAATTATAAAACCTCTTCCCGGCTTTATTTTTAGCCAAAACGGGAATGAGATAGGCCGAAAAAGAGAAAACAAAATTTCAGTCCCGAATTCTGTTCATACTCGACCCGGGCAAGAAAATTCCGAAAAAAATAGTAAAAAAATTCAAAAAATTATAAAACCTCTTCCCGGCTTTATTTTTAGCCAAAACGGGAATGAGATAGGCCGAAAAAGAGAAAACAAAATTTCAGTCCCGAATTCCGTTCATACTCGACCCGGGCAAGAAAATTCCAAAAAAATAGTAAAAAAATTCAAAAAATTAGAAAACATCTTCCCTGTATTATTTCTAGCAAAAACGGGATGATATAGGCCGAAAAAGTGAAAACAAAATTTTAGTCCCGAATTCCGTTCATACTCGACCCGGCCAAGAAAATTCCGAAAAAAATAGTAAATAAATTCAAAAAATTATAAAACCTCTTCCCGGCAATATTTTAAACCAAAACGGGACGAGATAGGCCCAAAAAGAGAAAACAAAATTTTAGTCCCGAATTCCGTTCATTCTCGACCCGGGCAAGAAAATTTCGAAAAAAATAGTAAAAAAATTCAAAAAATTATAAAACCTCTTCCCGGCTTTATTTTTAGCCAAAACGGTAATAAGATAGGCCGAAAAAGAGAAAACAAAATTTCAGTCCCGAATTCCGTTCATACTCGACCCGGGCAAGAAAATTCCGAAGAAAAGAGTAAAAAAATTCCAAAAATTATAAAACCTCTTCCCGGCTTTATTTTTAGGCAAAACGGGATGAGATAGGCCGAAAAAGAGAAAACAAAATTTTAGTCCCGAATTCTATTCATACTCGACCCGGGAAAGAAAATTCCGAAAAAAATAGTAAATAAATTCAAAAAATTATAAAACCTCTTCCCGGCTTTATTTTTAGCCAAAACGGGAAGAGATAGGCCGAATAAGAGAAAACAAAATTTTAGTCCCGAATTCTATTCATACTCGACCCGGGAAAGAAAATTCCGAAAAAAATAGTAAAATAATTCCAAAAATTATAAAACCTATTCCCGGCATTATTTCGAGCTAAAACGGGATGAGATAGGTCGAAAAAGAGAAAACAAAATTTTAGTCCCGAATTCCGTTCGTTCTCGACCCGGGCAAGAAAATTCCGAAAAAAAGTAGTGAAAAAATTCAAAAAATTATTAAACCTCTTCGCAGCATTATTTTTAACCAAAACGGGATGAGATAGGCCAAAAAAGGGAAAACAAAATTTTAGTCCCGAATTCCGTTCATAGCCGACCCGGGCGAGAAAATTCCGAAAAAAAAAAGGAAAAAAATTCAAAAAATTAGAAAACTTCTTCCCGGCATTATTTCTAGTAAAAACGGGATGAGATACGCCGAAAAAGAGAAAACAATATTTTAGGCCCGAATTCCGTTCACACTCGACCCGGGCAAGAAAATTCCGAAAAATATAGTAAAAAAATTCAAAAATTATTAAACCTCTTCCCGGCATTATTTTTAGCCAAAACGGGATGAGATAGGTCAAAAAAGTGAAAAAAAAATTTTAGTCCCGACTTCCGTTCATACCCGACCCGGGCGAGAAAATTCTGAAAAAAAATTGTAAAAAAATTCTAAAAATTAGAAAACTTCTTTCCGGCATTATTTCTAGCCAAAAATGGGATGATATAGGCCGAAAAAGATAAAATAAAATTTTAGTCCCGAATTCCGTTCATACTCGACCCGGGCAAGAAAATTCCGAAAAAAATAGTAAATAAATTCAAAAAATTATAAACCCTCTTCCCGGCAATATTTTCAACCAAAACGGGACGAGATAGGCCCAAAAAGAGAAAACAAAATTTTAGTCCCGAATTCCGTTCATTCTCGACTCGGGCAAGAAAATTCGGAAAAAAATAGTAAAAAAATTCAAAAAATTATAAAACCTCTTCCCGGCTTTATTTTTAGCCAAAACGGTAATGAGATAGGCCGAAAATGAGAAAACAAAATTTCAGTCCCGAATTCCGTTCATACTCGACCCGAGCAAGAAAATTCCGAAAAAAATAGTAAAAAAATTCCAAAAATTATAAAACCTCTTCCCGGATTTATTTTTAGCCAAAACGGGATGAGATAGGCCGAAAATGAGAAAACAAAATTTCAGTCCCGAATTCCGTTCATACTCGAACCGAGCAAGAAAATTCCGAAAAAAATAGTAAAAAAATTCCAAAAATTATAAAACCTCTTCCCGGATTTATTTTTAGCCAAAACTGGATGAGATAGGCCGAAAAAGGGAAAACAATATTTTAGTCCCGAATTCGTTCATACTTGACCCAGGAGAGAAAATTCCGAAAAAAATAGTAAATAAATTCAAAAAATTAAAAAAACCTTTCCCGGTAATATTTTTAGCCAAAACTGGATGAGATAGGCCGAAAAAGAGAAAACAATATTTTAGTCCCGAATTCAGTTCACACTCGACCCGGGCACGAAAATTTCGAAAAATATAGTAAAAAAATTCAAAAAATTATTAAACCTCTTCTCGGCATTATTTTTAGCCAAAACGGGAGGAGATAGGCCAAAAAAGAGAAAACAAAATTTTTGTCCCGAATTCCGTTCATACTCGACCCGGGCAAGAAAATTCCGAAAGAAATAGTAAAAAAATTCAAAAAATTATAAAACCTCTTCCCGGCTTTATTTTTAGCCAAAACGGGATGAGATAGGCCGAAAAAGAGAAACCAAAATTTCAGTCCCGAATTCCGTTCATACTCGACCCGGGCAAGAAAATTCCGAAGAAAAGAGTAAAAAAATTCCAAAAATTATAAAACCTCTTCCCGGCTTTATTTATAGCCAAAACGGGATGAGATAGGCCGAAAAAGAGAAAACAAAATTTCAGTCCCGAATTGCGTTCATACTCGACCCGGCCAAGAAAATTCCGAAAAAAATAGTAAAAAAATTCAAAAAATTATAAAACCTCTTCCCGGCTTTATTTTTAGGCAAAATGGGGATGAGATAGGCCGAAAAAGAGAAAACAAAATTTTAGTCCCGAATTCTATTCATACTCGACCCGGGAAAGAAAATTCCGAAAAAAATAGTAAAAGAATTCAAAAAATTATAAAACCTCTTCCCGGCTTTATTTTTAGCCAAAACGGTAATGAGATAGGCCGAAAAAGAGAAAACAAAATTTCAGTCCCGAATTCCGTTCATACTCGACCCGGGCAAGAAAATTCTGAAAAAAATAGTAAAAAAATTCCAAAAATTATAAAACCTCTTCCCGGCTTTATTTTTAGCCAAAACGGGATGAGATAGGCCGAAAAAGAGAAACCAAAATTTCAGTCCCGAATTCCGTTCATACTCGACCCGAATAAGAAAATTCCGAAAAAAATAGTAAAAAAATTCAAAAAATTATAAAACCTCTTCCCGGCTTTATTTTTAGGCAAAACGGGATGAGATAGGCCGAAAAAGAGAAAACAAAATTTTAGTACCGAATTCTATTCATACTCGACCCGGGAAAGGGAATTCCGAAAAAAATAGTAAAATAATTCCAAAAAATTATAAAACCTATTCCCGACATTATTTCGAGCTAAAACGGGATGAGACAGGTCGAAAAAGAGAAAACAAAATTTTAGTCCCGAATTCCGTTCATACTCGACCCGGGCAAGAAAATTCCAAAAAAATAGTAAATAAATTCAAAAAATTATAAACCCTCTTCCCGGCAATATTTTCAACCAAAACGGGACGAGATAGGCCCAAAAAGAGAAAACAAAATTTTAGTCCCGAATTCCGTTCATTCTCGACTCGGGAAAGAAAATTCCTAAAAAAATAGTAAAAAAATTCAAAAAATTATAAAACCTCTTCCCGGCTTTATTTTTAGGCAAAACGGGGATGAGATTGGCCGAAAAAGAGAAAACAAAATTTTAGTCCCGAATTCTATTCATACTCGACCCGGGAAAGAAAATTCCGAAAAAAATAGTAAGATAATTCCAAAAATTATAAAACCTATTCCCGGCATTATTTCAAGCTAAAACGGGATGAGATAGGTCGAAAAAGAGAAAACAAAATTTTAGTCCCAATTCCGTCCGTACTCGACCCGGGCAAGAAAATTTCGAAAAAAATAGTAAAAGAATTCAAAAATTTATAAAACCTCTTCCCGTTAATATTTTTAGCCAAAACTGGATGAGATAGGCCGAAAAGGGGAAAACAATATTTTAGTCCCGAATTCCGTTCACACTCGACCCGGGCACGAAAATTTCAAAAATATAGTAAAAAAATTCAAAAAATTATTAAACCTCTTCTCGGCACTATTTTTAGCCAAAACGGGATGAGATAGGCCAAAAAAGAGAAAACAAAATTTTAGTCCCGAATTCCGTTCATACTCGACCCGGGCATGAAAATTCCTAAAAAAATAGTAAAAAAATTCAAAAAATTATAAAACCTCTTCCCGGCATATTTCAACCAAAACGGGTGATATAGGGAAAAAGTGAAAACAAAATTTTAGTCCCGAATTCCGTTCATTCTCGCTCCCAAGAAAATTCCGAAAAAAATAGTAAAAAAATTCAAAAAATTATAAAACCTCTTCCCGGCATTATTTTTAGCCAAAACGGGGGAGATAGGCCAAAAAAGAGAAAACAAAATTTTAGTCCCGAATTCCGTTCATACTCGACCCGGGCAAGAAAATTCCGAAAAAAATAGTAAAAAAATTCAAAAAATTATAAACCCTCTTCCCGGCAATATTTTCAACCAAAACGGGACGAGATAGGCCCAAAAAGAGAAAACAAAATTTTAGTCCCGAATTCCGTTCATTCTCGACTCGGGCAAGAAAATTCCGAAAAAAATAGTAAAAAAATTCAAAAAATTATAAAACCTCTTCCCGGCTTTATTTTTAGCCAAAACGGTAATGAGATAGGCCGAAAATGAGAAAACAAAATTTCAGTCCCGAATTCCGTTCATACTCGACCCGAGCAAGAAAATTCCGAAAAAAATAGTAAAAAAATTCATAAAACCTCTTCCCTTTATTTTTAGCCAAAACGGGATGAGATAGGCCGAAAAAGAGAAAACAAAATTTCAGTCCCGAATTCCGTTCATACTCGAACCGAGCAAGAAAATTCCGAAAAAAATAGTAAAAAAATTCCAAAAATTATAAAACCTCTTCCCGGATTTATTTTTAGCCAAAACGGGATGAGATAGGCCGAAAAAGGGAAAACAATATTTTAGTCCCGAATTTCGTTCATACTTGACCCAGGAGAGAAAATTCCGAAAAAAATAGTAAATAAATTCAAAAAATTAAAAAAACCTTTCCCGGTAATATTTTTAGCCAAAACTGGATGAGATAGGCCGAAAAAGAGAAAACAAAATTTTAGTCCCGAATTCAGTTCACACTCGACCCGGGCACGAAAATTTCGAAAAATATAGTAAAAAAATTCAAAAAATTATAAAACCTCTTCCCGGCTTTATTTTTAGCCAAAACGGTAATAAGATAGGCCGAAAAAGAGAAAACAAAATTTCAGTCCCGAATTCCGTTCATACTCGACCCGGGCAAGAAAATTCCGAAGAAAAGAGTAAAAAAATTCCAAAAATTATAAAACCTCTTCCCGGCTTTATTTTTAGGCAAAACGGGATGAGATAGGCCGAAAAAGAGAAAACAAAATTTTAGTCCCGAATTCTATTCATACTCGACCCGGGAAAGAAAATTCCGAAAAAAATAGTAAATAAATTCAAAAAATTAAAGAACCTCTTCCCGGCTTTATTTTTAGCCAAAACGGGAAGAGATAGGCCGAATAAGAGAAAACAAAATTTTAGTCCCGAATTCTATTCATACTCGACCCGGGAAAGAAAATTCCGAAAAAAATAGTAAAATAATTCCAAAAATTATAAAACCTATTCCCGGCATTATTTCGAGCTAAAACGGGATGAGATAGGTCGAAAAAGAGAAAACAAAATTTTAGTCCCGAATTCCGTTCGTTCTCGACCCGGGCAAGAAAATTCCGAAAAAAAGTAGTGAAAAAATTCAAAAAATTATTAAACCTCTTCGCAGCATTATTTTTAACCAAAACGGGATGAGATAGGCCAAAAAAGGGAAAACAAAATTTTAGTCCCGAATTCCGTTCATAGCCGACCCGGGCGAGAAAATTCCGAAAAAAAAAAGGAAAAAAATTCAAAAAATTAGAAAACTTCTTCCCGGCATTATTTCTAGTAAAAACGGGATGAGATAGGCCGAAAAAGAGAAAACAATATTTTAGGCCCCAATTCCGTTCACACTCGACCCGGGCAAGAAAATTCCGAAAAATATAGTAAAAAAATTCAAAAATTATTAAACCTCTTCCCGGCATTATTTTTAGCCAAAACGGGATGAGATAGGTCAAAAAAGTGAAAAAAAAATTTTAGTCCCGACTTCCGTTCATACCCGACCCGGGCGAGAAAATTCTGAAAAAAAATTGTAAAAAAATTCTAAAAATTAGAAAACTTCTTTCCGGCATTATTTCTAGCCAAAAATGGGATGATATAGGCCGAAAAAGATAAAATAAAATTTTAGTCCCGAATTCCGTTCATACTCGACCCGGGCAAGAAAATTCCGAAAAAAATAGTAAATAAATTCAAAAAATTATAAACCCTCTTCCCGGCAATATTTTCAACCAAAACGGGACGAGATAGGCCCAAAAAGAGAAAACAAAATTTTAGTCCCGAATTCCGTTCATTCTCGACTCGGGCAAGAAAATTCCTAAAAAAATAGTAAAAAAATTCAAAAAATTATAAAACCTCTTCCCGGCTTTATTTTTAGGCAAAACGGTAATGAGATAGGCCGAAAATGAGAAAACAAAATTTCAGTCCCGAATTCCGTTCATACTCGACCCGAGCAAGAAAATTCCGAAAAAAATAGTAAAAAAATTCCAAAAATTATAAAACCTCTTCCCGGATTTATTTTTAGCCAAAACGGGATGAGATAGGCCGAAAATGAGAAAACAAAATTTCAGTCCCGAATTCCGTTCATACTCGAACCGAGCAAGAAAATTCCGAAAAAAATAGTAAAAAAATTCCAAAAATTATAAAACCTCTTCCCGGATTTATTTTTAGCCAAAACTGGATGAGATAGGCCGAAAAAGGGAAAACAATATTTTAGTCCCGAATTTCGTTCATACTTGACCCAGGAGAGAAAAATTCCGAAAAAAAAAAGAAATTAAATTTCAAAAAATTAAAAAACCCTTTTCCGGTAATATTTTAGCCAAACTGGATCAGATAGGCCTGAAAAAAGAGAAAACAAAATTTTAGTCCCGAATTCCAGTTCACCCACAATCGACCCGGGGGCAACGAAAATTTCGAAAAAATATAGTAAAAAAAATTCAAAAAATCTAATTAAAACCTCTTCTCGGCATTATTATTTAGCCAAAACGCGGAGGAGATAGGCCAAAAAAGAGAAAACAAAATTTTTGTCCCGAATTCCGTCCTTACTCGACCCGTGGCAAGAAAATTCCGAAAGAAATAGTAAACAAAATTCAAAAAATTATAAAACCTCCTTCCCGGCTTTATTTTTAGCCAAAACGGATGAGATAGGGCCGAAAAAAGAGAAACCCAAAAAATTTCAGTCCCGAATTCCGTCATACTCACCCGGGGCAAGAAAATTCCGAAGAAAAAAGAGTCAAAAAAATTCCAAAAAATTATAAAACCTCTTACCCGGCTTTATTTATAGCCAAAACGGGATGAGATATTAGGCCCGAAAAGAGAAAACAAAAATTTCAGTCCCGAATTCCGTTCATACTCGACCCGGGCAAGAAAATTCCGAAAAAAAGAGTAAAAAAATTCCAAAAATTATAAAACCTCTTCCCGGCTTTATTTATAGCCAAAACGGGATGAGATAGGCCGAAAAAGAGAAAACAAAATTTCAGTCCCGAATTGCGTTCATACTCGACCCGGCCAAGAAAATTCCGAAAAAAATAGTAAAAAAATTCAAAAAATTATAAAACCTCTTCCCGGCTTCATTTTTAGGCAAAATGGGGATGAGATAGGCCGAAAAAGAGAAAACAAAATTTTAGACCCGAATTCTATTCATACTCGACCCGGGAAAGAAAATTCCGAAAAAAATAGTAAAAGAATTCAAAAA
>NW_022154999.1:0-26356 GCF_001633185.2 Quercus lobata | reverse complement strand
AATAATGCCGGGAAGAGGTTTAATAATTTTTTGAATTTTTTTACTATATTTTTCGGAATTTTCTTGCCCGGGTCGAGTGTGAACGGAATTCGGGACTAAAATATTTTTTTCTCTTTTTCGGCCTATATCATCCAGTTTTGGCTGAAAATATTACCGGGAAAAGGTTTTATAATTTTTGGAATTTATTTACTATTTTTTTCGGAATTTTCTTGCCCGGGTCAAGTATGAACAGAATTTGGGACTAAAATTTTGTTTTCACTTTTTCGGCCTATATCATCCCGTTTTGGCTAGAAATAATGCCGGGAAGAAGTTTTCTAATTTTTTGAATTTTTTTACTATTTTTTTCGGAATTTTCTCGCCCGGGTCGGCTATGAACGGAATTCGGGACTAAAATTTTGTTTTCACTTTTTTGGCCTATCTCATCCCCTTTTGGTTAAAAATAATGCCGGGAAGAGGTTTAATAATTTTTTGAATTTTTTTACTATATTTTTCGGAATTCTCTAGACCGGGTAAAGTGTGAACGGAATTCGGGACTAAAATATTGTTTTCTCTTTTTCGGCCTATCTCGTCCCATTTTGGCTGAAAATATTGCCGGGAAGAGGTTTTATAATTTTCTGAATTTATTCACTATTTTATTCGGAATTTTATTGCCCGGGTCGAGTATGAACGGAATTCGGGACTAAAATTTTGTTTTCACTTTTTCGGCCTATATCATCCCATTTTGGCTAAAAATAATGCTGGGAAGAAGTTTTCTAATTTTTTGAATTTTTTTACTATTTTTTTCGGAATTTTCTCGCCCGGGTCGGGTATGAACGGAATTCGGGACTAAAATTTTGTTTTCACTTTTTTGGCCTATCGCATCCCGTTTTGGCTAAAAATAATGCCGAGAAGAGGTTTTATAATTTTTTGAATTTTTTTACTACTTTTTTTCCGAATTTTCTTGTCCGGGTCGAGTGTGAACGGAATTCAGGACTAAAATTTTGTTTTCTCTTTTTCGGCCTATCTCATCTAGTTTTGGCTAAAAATATTACCGGGAAGAGGTTTTATAAATTTTTGAATTCTTTTACTATTTTTTTCGGAATTTTCTTGCCCGGGTCGAGTACGAACGGAATTCGGGATTAAAATTTAGTTTTCTCTTTTTCGACCTATCTCATCCCGTTTCAGCTCGAAATAATGCCGGGAAGCGGTTTTATAATTTTTTGAATTATTTTACTATTTTTTTCGGAATCTTCTTGCCCGAGTAGAGTATGAACGGAATTCGGGACTAAAACTTTGTTTTCTCTTTTTTGGCCAATCTCATCCCGTTTTGGCCAAGAATATTGCCGGGAAGTGGTTTTATAATTTTTTGAATTTTTTTACTATTTTTTTCGGAATTTTCTCGCCTGGGGTCGAGTACGAACGGAATTCGGGTCTAAAATTTTGTTTTCACTTTTTCGGCCTATCTCATCCTGTTTCGGCTAAAAATAACGCCGGGAAGAGGTTTAATAATTTTTTGAATTTTTTTACTATTTTTTTTGGAATTTTCTTGCCCGTGTCATGTATGAACGGAATTCGGGACTAAAATTTCGTTTTCTCTTTTTTGGCCTATCTCATCCCGTTTTGGCTAAAAATAATGCCGGGAAGAGGTTTAATAATTTTTTGAATTTTTTTACTATTTTTTTCGGAATTTTCTCGCTCGGGTCGAGTATGAACTGAATTCGGGAATAAAATTTTGTTTTCACTTTTTTGGCCTATCTCATCCCGTTTTGGCTAAAAATAATGCCGAGAAGAGGTTTAATAATTTTTTGAATTTTTTTACTACTTTTTTTCGGAATTTTCTTACGGGGGTCGAGTGTGAACGGAATTCGGGACTAAAATTTTGTTTTCTCTTTTTCGGCCTATCTCATCCAGTTTTGGCTAAAAATATTACCGGGAAGAGGTTTTATAAATTTTTGAATTCTTTTACTATTTTTTTTGGAATTTTCTTGCCCGTCGAGTACGAACGGAATTCGAGATTAAAATTTTGTTTTCTCTTTTTCGACCTATCTCATCCCGTTTTAGCTCGAAATAATGCCGGGAATAGATTTTATAATTTTTTGAATTATTTTACTATTTTTTTCGGAATTTTCTTTCTTGGGTCGAGTATGAATAGAATTCGGGACTAAAATTTTGTTTTCTCTTTTTCGGCCAATCTCATCCCGTTTTGGCCAAAAATATTGCCGGGAAGTGGTTTTATAATTTTTTGAATTTTTTTCCTATTTTTTTCGGAATTTTCTTGCCCGGGGTCGAGTATGAACGGAATTCGGGACTAAAATTTTGTTTTCTCTTTTTCGGCCTATCTCATCCCGTTTTCGCTAAAAATAAAGCCGGGAAGAGGTTTTATAATTTTTTGAATTTTTTTACTATTTTTTTCGGAATTTTCTTGCCCAGGTCGACAATGCACAGAATTCGGGACTAAAATTTTGTTTTCTCTTTTTCGGCCTATCTCGTCCTGTTTTGATTGAAAATATTGCCGGGAAGACGTTTAATAATTTTTTGAATTTATTAACTATTTTTTTCGGAATTTTCTTGCCCGGGTCGAGTATGAACGGAATTCGGGACTAAAATTTTGTTTTCACTTTTTCGGCCTATATCATACCGATTTGGCTAGAAATAATGCCGGGAAGAAGTTTTCTAATTTTTAGAATTTTTTTACAATTTTTTTCGGAATTTTCTCGCCCGAGGTGGTACGACGGATTCGGACTAAAATTTTGTTACTTTTTTGGCCTATCTCATCCCGTTTTTGGCTAAAAATATGCCGGGAAGAGGTCTTAATAATTTTTGAATTTTTTACTATATTTTTCGAATTCTCTTGCCGGGTCCGAGTGTGAACGGAATCGGTTACTAAAATATGTTTCTCTTTTTCGCCTATCTCTTCCCATTTTTTCCTGAAAAATGTTGCGGGAAAAGGTTTTTATAATTTTCTGAATTTATTTACTATTTTTTTCGAAATTTCTTGCCCGGTCGAGCTTGTGAACGGAATCGGGACTAAAATATTGTTTTTCTCTTTCGGCCATCTTCATCCAGTTTTGGCTAAAAAATTCCGGAAAGTTTATTTAATTTTTGACTTTATTACTATTTTTTTTCGGAAATTTTCTTGCCTGGGTAATAGAACAGAATTCGGGACTAAAATTATGTTTTCACTTTTTCGGCCTATCTCATCCCGTTTTTGCTAGAAATAATGCCGAGAAGATGTTTTCTAATTTTTTAAATTTTTTTACTCTTTTTTTCGGAATTTTCTCGCCCAGGTCGGCTATGAACGGAATTCGGGACTAAAATTTTGTTTTCACTTTTTTAGCCTATCGCTTCCCGTTTTGGTTATAAATAATGCTAGGAAGAGGTTTAATAATTTTTTGTACTATTTCACTACTTTTTTTCGGAATTTTCTTGCCCGGGTCGAGTGTGAACGGAATTCGGGACTAAAATTTCGTTTTCTCATTTACAGCCTATCTCATCCAGTTTTGGCTAAAAATATTAGCGGGAAGAGGTTTTATAAATTTTTGAATTCTTTTACTATTTTTTTCGGAATTTTCTTTCCCGGGTCTAGTATGAATGGAATTCGGGACTAAAATTTTGTTTTCTCTTTTTCAGCCTATCTCATCCCGTTTTGGCAAAAAATAAAGCCGGGAAGAGGTTTTATAATTTTTTGAATTTTTTTACTATTTTTTTCGGAATTTTCTCGCCCGGGTCGGGTATGAACGGAATTCGGGACTAAAATTTTGTTTTCACTTTTTTGGCCTATCTCATCCCGTTTTGGCTAAAAATAATTCCGAGAAGAGGTTTTATAATTTTTTGAATTTTTTTACTACTTTTTTTCGGAATTTTCTTGTCCGGGTCGAGTGTGAACGGAATTCAGGACTAAAATTTGTTTTCTCTTTTCGGCCTATCTCATCCAGTTTGGCTAAAAATATTACCGGGAAGAGGTTTTATAAATTTTAATCTTTACTATTTTTTTCGGAATTTTCATTGCCCGCGGTCGAGTCGAACGGAATTCGGGAATTAAAATTTCGTTTTCTCTTTTCGAACCTATCTCATTCCGTTTCAGTCGAAAATAATGCGGGAAGCGTTTATAATTTTTTGAATTATTTACTATTTTTTCGGAATCTTTCTTGCCCCGAGTAGAGTATTGAACGGATTCGCGGACAAAAATTTGTTTCTTTTTCGGCCAATTTCTCTCCCGTTTGGCCAAAATATTGCCGGGAAGTGGTTTTTATTATTTTTGAATTTTTATATTTTTTCGGGAATTTCTGCCTGGGTCGAGTACGAACGAATTTCGGGACTAAAATTTTGTTTACTTTTCCGGCTATCTTCATCCGTTTCGGGGCAAAAAATAACGCCGGGAAAGGTTTAATAATCTTTTGAATTTTTCTACTATTTTTTTTGGAAATTTTTTTGCCCGTGTCATGATGAACAGATATTCGGACTAAAATTTTCGTTTCTTTTTCCTATCTCATCCAATTTTGGCTAAAAATAATGCCGGGAAGAGGTTTAATAATTTTTTGAATTTTTTTACTATTTTTTTCGGAATTTTCTCGCTCGGGTCGAGTATGAACTGAATTCGGGACTAAAATTTTGTTTTCACTTTTTTGGCCCATCTCATCCCATTTTGGCTAAAAATAATGCCGGGAAGAGGTTTAAAAATTTTTTGAATTTTTTTACTATATTTTTCGGAATTTTCTTGCCCGGGTCGAGTGTGAACGGAATTCGGGACTAAAATATTTTTTTCTCTTTTTCGGCCTATATCATCCAGTTTTGGCTAAAAATATTACCGGGAAAAGGTTTTATAATTTTTGGAATTTATTTACTATTTTTTTCGGAATTTTCTTGCCCGGGTCAAGTATGAACAGAATTCGGGACTAAAATTTTGTTTTCACTTTTTCGGCCTATATCATCCCGTTTTGGCTAGAAATAATGCCGGGAAGAAGTTTTCTAATTTTTTGAATTTTTTTACTATTTTTTTCGGAATTTTCTCTCCCGGGTCGGCTATGAACGGAATTCGGGACTAAAATTTTGTTTTCACTTTTTTGGCCTATCTCATCCCCCTTTGGTTAAAAATAATGCCGGGAAGAGGTTTAATAATTTTTTGAATTTTTTTACTATATTTTTCGGAATTTTCTTGCCCGGGTCGAGTGTGAACGGAATTCGGGACTAAAATATTTTTTTCTCTTTTTCGGCCTATATCATCCAGTTTTGGCTGAAAATATTACCGGGAAAAGGTTTTATAATTTTTGGAATTTATTTACTATTTTTTTCGGAATTTTCTTGCCCGGGTCAAGTATGAACAGAATTTGGGACTAAAATTTTGTTTAACTTTTTCGGCCTAATCATCCCATTTGGCAAAATAATGCGGGAAGAGTTTTCTATTTTTTGAAATTTTTTTACAATTTTTTTCGAATTTTGCTCGCCCGGTCGATATGAACGGAATTCGGGACTAAAATTTTGTTTTCACTTTTTTGGCCTATCTCATCCCGTTTTGGCTAAAAATAATGCCGAGAAGAGGTTTTATAATTTTTTGAATTTTTTTACTACTTTTTTTCGGAATTTTCTTGTCCGGGTCGAGTGTGAACGGAATTCAGGACTAAAATTTTGTTTTCTCTTTTTCGGCCTATCTCATCTAGTTTTGGCTAAAAATATTACCGGGAAGAGGTTTTATAAATTTTTAAATTCTTTTACTATTTTTTTCGGAATTTTCTTGCCCGGGTCGAGTACGAACGGAATTCGGGATTAAAATTTAGTTTTCTCTTTTTCGACCTATCTCATCCCGTTTCAGCTCGAAATAATACCGGGAAGCGGTTTTATAATTTTTTGAATTATTTTACTATTTTTTTCGGAATCTTCTTGCCCGAGTAGAGTATGAACGGAATTCGGGACTAAAACTTTGTTTTCTCTTTTTTGGCCAATCTCATCCCGTTTTGGCCAAGAATATTGCCGGGAAGTGGTTTTATAATTTTTTGAATTTTTTTACTATTTTTTTCGGAATTTTCTCGCCTGGGGTCGAGTACGAACGGAATTCGGGTCTAAAATTTTGTTTTCACTTTTTCGGCCTATCTCATCCTGTTTCGGCTAAAAATAACGCCGGGAAGAGGTTTAATAATTTTTTGAATTTTTTTACTATTTTTTTTGGAATTTTCTTGCCCGTGTCATGTATGAACGGAATTCGGGACTAAAATTTCGTTTTCTCTTTTTTGGCGTATCTCATCCCGTTTTGGCTAAAAATAATGCCGGGAAGAGGTTTAATAATTTTTTGAATTTTTTTACTATTTTTTTCGGAATTTTCTCGCTCGGGTCGAGTATGAACTGAATTCAGGACTAAAATTTTGTTTTCACTTTTTTGGCCTATCTCATCCCGTTTTGGCTAAAAATAATGCCGAGAAGAGGTTTAATAATTTTTTGAATTTTTTTACTACTTTTTTTCGGAATTTTCTTACGGGGGTCGAGTGTGAACGGAATTCGGGACTAAAATTTTGTTTTCTCTTTTTCGGCCTATCTCATCCAGTTTTGGCTAAAAATATTACCGGGAAGAGGTTTTATAAATTTTTGAATTCTTTTACTATTTTTTTTGGAATTTTCTTGCCCGTCGAGTACGAACGGAATTCGAGATTAAAATTTTGTTTTCTCTTTTTCGACCTATCTCATCCCGTTTTAGCTCGAAATAATGCCGGGAATAGATTTTATAATTTTTTGAATTATTTTACTATTTTTTTCGGAATTTTCTTTCCTGGGTCGAGTATGAATAGAATTCGGGACTAAAATTTTGTTTTCTCTTTTTCGGCCAATCTCATCCCGTTTTGGCCAAAAATATTGCCGGGAAGTGGTTTTATAATGTTTTGAATTTTTTTCCTATTTTTTTCGGAATTTTCTTGCCCGGGGTCTAGTATGAACGGAATTCGGGACTAAAATTTTGTTTTCTCTTTTTCGGCCTATCTCATCCCGTTTTCGCTAAAAATAAAGCCGGGAAGAGGTTTTATAATTTTTTGAATTTTTTTACTATTTTTTTCGGAATTTTCTTGCCCAGGTCGACAATGCACAGAATTCGGGACTAAAATTTTGTTTTCTCTTTTTCGGCCTATCTCGTCCTGTTTTGATTGAAAATATTGCCGGGAAGACGTTTAATAATTTTTTGAATTTATTAACTATTTTTTTCGGAATTTTCTTGCCCGGGTCGAGTATGAACGGAATTCGGGACTAAAATTTTGTTTTCACTTTTTCGGCCTATATCATACCGATTTGGCTAGAAATAATGCCGGGAAGAAGTTTTCTAATTTTTAGAATTTTTTTACAATTTTTTTCGGAATTTTCTCGCCCGGGTCGGGTACGAACGGAATTCGGGACTAAAATTTTTTTTTCACTTTTTTGGCCTATCTCATCCCGTTTTGGCTAAAAATAATGCCGGGAAGAGGTTTAATAATTTTTTGAATTTTTTTACTATATTTTTCGGAATTCTCTTGCCCGGGTCGAGTGTGAACGGAATCGGGACTAAAATATTTGTTTTCTCTTTTTCGGCCTATCTCGTCCATTTTCCTGAAATGTTGCCGAAAAGGTTTTATAATTTCTGAATTATTTGAGGCTATTTTTGTCGAAATTTCTTGCCGGGGGTGAGTGTTAACGGAATCGGGACTAAAATATTGTTTTCTCTTTTATCGGCCTATCTCATCCAGTTTTGGCTTAAATATTACCGGGAAGGTTTTATTATATTTCTTTGACCTTATTTACTATTTTTCGGAATTTTTCTTGCCTGGAGTCAAGTATGAACAGGAATCGGGACTAAAATTTGTTTTCACTTTTTTCGGCTATCTCACTCCCGTTTGCTAGAAATAATGCCGAGAAGATGTTTTCTAATTTTTTGAATTTTTTTACTCTTTTTTTCGGAATTTTCTCGCCCGGGTCGGCTATGAACGGAATTCGGGACTAAAATTTTGTTTTCACTTTTTTAGCCTATCTCTTCCCGTTTTGGTTATAAATAATGCTAGGAAGAGGTTTAATAATTTTTTGTACTTTTTCACTACTTTTTTTCGGAATTTTCTTGCCCGGGTCGAGTGTGAACGGAATTCGGGACTAAAATTTCGTTTTCTCATTTACAGCCTATCTCATCCAGTTTTGGCTAAAAATATTAGCGGGAAGAGGTTTTATAAATTTTTGAATTCTTTTACTATTTTTTTCGGAATTTTCTTTCCCGGGTCTAGTATGAATGGAATTCGGGACTAAAATTTTGTTTTCTGTTTTTCAGCCTATCTCATCCCGTTTTGGCAAAAAATAAAGCCGGGAAGAGGTTTTATAATTTTTTGAATTTTTTTACTATTTTTTTCGGAATTTTCTCGCCCGGGTCGGGTATGAACGGAATTCGGGACTAAAATTTTGTTTTCACTTTTTTGGCCTATCTCATCCCGTTTTGGCTAAAAATAATGCCGAGAAGAGGTTTAATAATTTTTTGAATTTTTTTACTACTTTTTTTCGAAATTTTCTTGTCCGGGTCGAGTGTGAACGGAATTCAGGACTAAAATTTTGTTTTCTCTTTTTCGGCCTATCTCATCCAGTTTTGGCTAAAAATATTACCGGGTAGAGGTTTTATAAATTTTTGAATTCTTTTACTATTTTTTTCGGAATTTTCTTGCCCGGGTCGAGTACGAACGGAATTCGGGATTAAAATTTCGTTTTCTCTTTTTCGACCTATCTCATCCCGTTTCAGCTCGAAATAATGCCGGGAAGCGGTTTTATAATTTTTTGAATTATTTTACTATTTTTTTCGGAATCTTCTTGCCCGAGTAGAGTATGAACGGAATTCGGGACTAAAATTTTGTTTTCTCTTTTTCGGCCAATCTCATCCCGTTTTGGCCAAAAATATTGCCGGGAAGTGGTTTTATAATTTTTTGAATTTTTTTACTATTTTTTTCGGAATTTTCTCGCCTGGGGTCGAGTACGAACGGAATTCGGGACTAAAATTTTGTTTTCACTTTTTCGGCCTATCTCATCCTGTTTCGGCTAAAAATAACGCCGGGAAGAGGTTTAATAATTTTTTGAATTTTTTTACTATTTTTTTTGGAATTTTCTTGCCCGTGTCATGTATGAACAGAATTCGGGACTAAAATTTCGTTTTCTCTTTTTTGGCCTATCTCATCCAATTTTGGCTAAAAATAATGCCGGGAAGAGGTTTAATAATTTTTTGAATTTTTTTACTATTTTTTTCGGAATTTTCTCGCTCGGGTCGAGTATGAACTGAATTCGGGGCTAAAATTTTGTTTTCACTTTTTTGGCCCATCTCATCCCATTTTGGCTAAAAATAATGCCGGGAAGAGGTTTAATAATTTTTTGAATTTTTTTACTATATTTTTCGGAATTTTCTTGCCCGGGTCGAGTGTGAACGGAATTCGGGACTAAAATATTTTTTTCTCTTTTTCGGCCTATATCATCCAGTTTTGGCTGAAAATATTACCGGGAAAAGGTTTTATAATTTTTGGAATTTATTTACTATTTTTTTCGGAATTTTCTTGCCCGGGTCAAGTATGAACAGAATTTGGGACTAAAATTTTGTTTTCACTTTTTCGGCCTATATCATCCCGTTTTGGCTAGAAATAATGCCGGGAAGAAGTTTTCTAATTTTTTGAATTTTTTTACTATTTTTTTCGGAATTTTCTCGCCCGGGTCGGCTATGAACGGAATTCGGGACTAAAATTTTGTTTTCACTTTTTTGGCCTATCTCATCCCCTTTTGGTTAAAAATAATGCCGGGAAGAGGTTTAATAATTTTTTGAATTTTTTTACTACATTTTTCGGAATTCTCTAGACCGGGTAAAGTGTGAACGGAATTCGGGACTAAAATATTGTTTTCTCTTTTTCGGCCTATCTCGTCCCATTTTGGCTGAAAATATTGCCGGGAAGAGGTTTTATAATTTTCTGAATTTATTTACTATTTTATTCGGAATTTTATTGCCCGGGTCGAGTATGAACGGAATTCGGGACTAAAATTTTGTTTTCACTTTTTCGGCCTATATCATCCCATTTTGGCTAAAAATAATGCCGGGAAGAAGTTTTCTAATTTTTTGAATTTTTTTACAATTTTTTCGGAATTTTTCTCCCGGTGGGTATGAACGGAATTCGGGAGCTAAAATTGTTTTCACTTTTTTGGCCTAGTTCTATCCCGTTTTGGCTAAAAATATGCCGAGAAGAGGTTTTTATTAATTTATTTGAATTTTTACTACATTTTTTTCGGAATTTCTTCTGTCCGCCGGTCGCAGTGTGAACGGAGATTCAGGGACTAAAATTTTGTTTTTGTCTCTTTCGGCCCTATCTACTCAGTTCTTGGCTAAAAATATTACCGGAAGAGTTTTATAATTTTTGAATTCTTTTCCTATCTTTTTTACTGGAATTTCTTGCCCGTGGTCGAGTTAACGAACGGAATCGGGTGACTTAAATTATAGTTTCTCCTTTTCGACCGTATCTCATCCGTTTCAAGCTCGAAATAATGCCGGGAAGCAGGTTTAGTAATTTTTTGAATTATTTTTACTATTTTTCGGAATCTCCTTGCCCGAGATTCTAGAGTATGACGGACTATTTGGTGACTAAAACTTTGTTTCTCTTTTTTGGCCAATCTCATCCCGTTTGGGCAAGAATATTTGCGGGAAGTGGTTTTTTATAATTTTTTTTTTGAATTTATTTACTATTTTCCTTCGGAATTCTCCCTGGGTCGATGTTACGAACGAATTCGACGTCTAAAATTTTGTTAGTTCCTTTTCGGGCCTTATCCAATCCTGTTTCGGTCTAATAACCATAACGCCGGGAAGAGGTTTAATAATTTTTTGAATTTTTTTACTATTTTTTTTGGAATTTTCTTGCCCGTGTCATGTATGAACGGAATTCGGGACTAAAATTTCGTTTTCTCTTTTTTGGCGTATCTCATCCCGTTTTGGCTAAAAATAATGCCGGGAAGAGGTTTAATAATTTTTTGAATTTTTTTACTATTTTTTTCGGAATTTTCTCGCTCGGGTCGAGTATGAACTGAATTCAGGACTAAAATTTTGTTTTCACTTTTTTGGCCTATCTCATCCCGTTTTGGCTAAAAATAATGCCGAGAAGAGGTTTAATAATTTTTTGAATTTTTTTACTACTTTTTTTCGGAATTTTCTTACGGGGGTCGAGTGTGAACAGAATTCGGGACTAAAATTTTGTTTTCTCTTTTTCGGCCTATCTCATCCAGTTTTGGCTAAAAATATTACCGGGAAGAGGTTTTATAAATTTTTGAATTCTTTTACTATTTTTTTTGGAATTTTCTTGCCCGTCGAGTACGAACGGAATTCGAGATTAAAATTTTGTTTTCTCTTTTTCGACCTATCTCATCCCGTTTTAGCTCGAAATAATGCCGGGAATAGATTTTATAATTTTTTGAATTATTTTACTATTTTTTTCGGAATTTTCTTTCCTGGGTCGAGTATGAATAGAATTCGGGACTAAAATTTTGTTTTCTCTTTTTCGGCCAATCTCATCCCGTTTTGGCCAAAAATATTGCCGGGAAGTGGTTTTATAATTTTTTGAATTTTTTTCCTATTTTTTTCGGAATTTTCTTGCCCGGGGTCTAGTATGAACGGAATTCGGGACTAAAATTTTGTTTTCTCTTTTTCGGCCTATCTCATCCCGTTTTCGCTAAAAATAAAGCCGGGAAGAGGTTTTATAATTTTTTGAATTTTTTTACTATTTTTTTCGGAATTTTCTTGCCCAGGTCGACAATGCACAGAATTCGGGACTAAAATTTTGTTTTCTCTTTTTCGGCCTATCTCGTCCTGTTTTGATTGAAAATATTGCCGGGAAGACGTTTAATAATTTTTTGAATTTATTAACTATTTTTTTCGGAATTTTCTTGCCCGGGTCGAGTATGAACGGAATTCGGGACTAAAATTTTGTTTTCACTTTTTCGGCCTATATCATACCGATTTGGCTAGAAATAATGCCGGGAAGAAGTTTTCTAATTTTTAGAATTTTTTTACAATTTTTTTCGGAATTTTCTCGCCCGGGTCGGGTACGAACGGAATTCGGGACTAAAATTTTTTTTTCACTTTTTTGGCCTATCTCATCCCGTTTTGGCTAAAAATAATGCCGGGAAGAGGTTTAATAATTTTTTGAATTTTTTTACTATATTTTTCGGAATTCTCTTGCCCGGGTCGAGTGTGAACGTAATTCGGGACTAAAATATTGTTTTCTCTTTTTCGGCCTATCTCGTCCCATTTTTCCTGAAAATGTTGCCGGGAAAAGGTTTTATAAATTTCTGAATTTATTTACTATTTTTTTCGGAATTTTCTTGCCCGGGTCGAGTGTGAACGGAATTCGGGACTAAAATATTGTTTTCTCTTTTTCGGCATATCTCATCCAGTTTTGGCTAAAAATATTACCGGGAAAGGTTTTATAATTTTTTGACTTTATTTACTATTTTTTTCGGAATTTTCTTGCCTGGGTCAAGTATGAACGGAATTCGGGACTAAAATTTTGTTTTCGCTTTTTCGGCCTATCTCATCCCGTTTTTGCTAGAAATAATGCCGAGAAGATGTTTTCTAATTTTTTGAATTTTTTTACTGTTTTTTTCGGAATTTTCTCGCCCGGGTCGGCTATGAACGGAATTCGGGACTAAAATTTTGTTTTCACTTTTTTAGCCTATCTCTTCCCGTTTTGGTTATAAATAATGCTAGGAAGAGGTTTAATAATTTTTTGTACTTTTTCACTACTTTTTTTTCGGAATTTTCTTGCCCGGGTCGAGTGTGAACGGAATTCTGTACTAAAATTTCGTTTTCTCATTTACAGCCTATCTCATCCAGTTTTGGCTAAAAATATTAGCGGGAAGAGGTTTTATAAATTTTTGAATTCTTTTACTATTTTTTTCGGAATTTTCTTTCCCGGGTCGAGTATGAATGGAATCATCCTGTTTTGGCTAAAAATAATGCCGGGAAGAGGTTTAATAATTTTTTGAATTTTTTTACTCTTTTTTTCGGAATTTTCTCGCCCGGGTCGGCTATGAACGGAATTCGGGACTAAAATTTTGTTTTCACTTTTTTAGCCTATCTCTTCCCGTTTTGGTTATAAATAATGCTAGGAAGAGGTTTAATAATTTTTTGTACTTTTTCACTACTTTTTTTCGGAATTTTCTTGCCCGGGTCGAGTGTGAACGGAATTCGGGACTAAAATTTCGTTTTCTCATTTACAGCCTATCTCATCCAGTTTTGGCTAAAAATATTAGCGGGAAGAGGTTTTATAAATTTTTGAATTCTTTTACTGTTTTTTTCGGAATTTTCTTTCCCGGGTCTAGTATGAATGGAATTCGGGACTAAAATTTTGTTTTCTCTTTTTCGGCCTATCTCATCCCGTTTTGGCAAAAAATAAAGCCGGGAAGAGGTTTTATAATTTTTTGAATTTTTTTACTATTTTTTTCGGAATTTTCTCGCCCGGGTCGGGTATGAACGGAATTCGGGACTAAAATTTTGTTTTCACTTTTTTGGCCTATCTCATCCCGTTTTGGCTAAAAATAATGCCGAGAAGAGGTTTAATAATTTTTTGAATTTTTTTACTATTTTTTTCGGAATTTTCTCGCCTGGGTCGAGTAACGAACGGAATTCGGGACTAAAATTTGTTTTCACTTTTTCACCTATCTCATCCGTTTTCGGCTAAAAATAACGCCGGGAAGATGTTTAATAATTTTTTGAATTTTTTTACTATTTTTTTTGGAATTTTCTTGCCCGTGTCATGTATGAACAGAATTCGGGACTAAAATTTCGTTTTCTCTTTTTTGGCCTATCTCATCCAATTTTGGCTAAAAATAATGCCGGGAAGAGGTTTAATAATTTTTTGAATTTTTTTACTATTTTTTTCGGAATTTTCTCGCTCGGGTCGAGTATGAACTGAATTCGGGGCTAAAATTTTGTTTTCACTTTTTTGGCCCATCTCATCCCATTTTGGCTAAAAATAATGCCGGGAAGAGGTTTAATAATTTTTTGAATTTTTTTACTATATTTTTCGGAATTTTCTTGCCCGGGTCGAGTGTGAACGGAATTCGGGACTAAAATATTTTTTTCTCTTTTTCGGCCTATATCATCCAGTTTTGGCTGAAAATATTACCGGGAAAAGGTTTTATAATTTTTGGAATTTATTTACTATTTTTTTCGGAATTTTCTTGCCCGGGTCAAGTATGAACAGAATTTGGGACTAAAATTTTGTTTTCACTTTTTCGGCCTATATCATCCCGTTTTGGCTAGAAATAATGCCGGGAAGAAGTTTTCTAATTTTTTGAATTTTTTTACTATTTTTTTCGGAATTTTCTCGCCCGGGTCGGCTATGAACGGAATTCGGGACTAAAATTTTGTTTTCACTTTTTTGGCCTATCTCATCCCCTTTTGGTTAAAAATAATGCCGGGAAGAGGTTTAATAATTTTTTGAATTTTTTTACTATATTTTTCGGAATTCTCTAGACCGGGTAAAGTGTGAACGGAATTCGGGACTAAAATATTGTTTTCTCTTTTTCGGCCTATCTCGTCCCATTTTGGCTGAAAATATTGCCGGGAAGAGGTTTTATAATTTTCTGAATTTATTCACTATTTTATTCGGAATTTTATTGCCCGGGTCGAGTATGAACGGAATTCGGGACTAAAATTTTGTTTTCACTTTTTCGGCCTATATCATCCCATTTTGGCTAAAAATAATGCTGGGAAGAAGTTTTCTAATTTTTTGAATTTTTTTACTATTTTTTTCGGAATTTTCTCGCCCGGGTCGGGTATGAACGGAATTCGGGACTAAAATTTTGTTTTCACTTTTTTGGCCTATCGCATCCCGTTTTGGCTAAAAATAATGCCGAGAAGAGGTTTTATAATTTTTTGAATTTTTTTACTACTTTTTTTCCGAATTTTCTTGTCCGGGTCGAGTGTGAACGGAATTCAGGACTAAAATTTTGTTTTCTCTTTTTCGGCCTATCTCATCTAGTTTTGGCTAAAAATATTACCGGGAAGAGGTTTTATAAATTTTTGAATTCTTTTACTATTTTTTTCGGAATTTTCTTGCCCGGGTCGAGTACGAACGGAATTCGGGATTAAAATTTAGTTTTCTCTTTTTCGACCTATCTCATCCCGTTTCAGCTCGAAATAATGCCGGGAAGCGGTTTTATAATTTTTTGAATTATTTTACTATTTTTTTCGGAATCTTCTTGCCCGAGTAGAGTACGAACGGAATTCGGGACTAAAACTTTGTTTTCTCTTTTTTGGCCAATCTCATCCCGTTTTGGCCAAAAATATTGCCGGACGTGGTTTTATATTTTGAATTTTTTACTATTTTTTCGAATTTTTCGGTCGCCTGGGGTCGAAGTACGAACGGAATTCGGTCTAAAATTTTGTTTCACTTTTTCGGCCTATCTCTACCTGTTTCGGCAAAATAACGCCGGGAAAGGGTTTATAATTTTTTGAATTTTTTTACTATTTTTTTCGGAATTTTCTTGCCCGAGTCGAGTATGAACGGAATTCGGGACTAAAATTTCGTTTTCTCTTTTTCGGCCTATATCATCCCGTTTTGGCTAAAAATTATGTCGGGAAGCGGTTTTTTAAATTTTTGAATTTTTTTACTATTTTTTTCGGAATTTTCTCCCCCGGGTCGAGTATTGGAAACTGAAATTCGGACTTAAAATTTTGTTTTACTTTTTTGGCCTATCTCCTCCCGTTTTGGTTAAAAATAATGCCGAGAAGAGGTTTAATAATTTTTTGAATTTTTTTACTATATTTTTCGAAATTTTCGTGCCTGGGTCGAGTGTGAACGGAATTCGGGACTAAAATATTGTTTTCTCTTTTTCGGCCTATCTCACCCAGTTTTGGCTAAAAATATTACCGGGAAAGGTTTTATAAATTTTGAATTCCTTTTACTAATTTTTTTGGAATTTTCTTGCCGTCGAGTACGAACGGAATCGAGATTAAAATTTGTTTCTCTCTTTTTCGACCTATCTCATCCCGTTTTAGCCGAAAATAATTCCCGGGAATAGATTTATAATTTTTGAATTTTTGTTAAATATTTTTTTTCGGAATTTCTTTCTTGGGTCCGATATGAAAGAATTCGGGACTAAAATTTGTTTTCTCTTTCGGGCCAATCTCATCCGTTTTGGCCAAAAATATTGCCGGGAAGTGGTTTTTATAATTTTTTGAATTTTTTTCCTATTTTTTTTCGGAATTTTCTTGCCGGAGGTCGAGTATGATACGGAATTCGGACTAAATTTTGTTTTCTCTTTTTCGGCCTATCTCATCCCGTTTTGGCTAAAAATAAAGCCGGGAAGAGGTTTTATAATTTTTTGAATTTTTTTACTATTTTTTTCGGAATTTTCTTGCCCGGGTCGAGAATGCACAGAATTCGGGACTAAAATTTTGTTTTCTCTTTTTCGGCCTATCTCGTCCTGTTTTGATTGAAAATATTGCCGGGAAGAGGTTTTATAATTTTTTGAATTTATTAACTATTTTTTTCGGAATTTTCTTGCCCGGGTCGAGTATGAACGGAATTCGGGACTAAAATTTTGTTTTCACTTTTTCGGCCTATATCATACCGATTTGGCTAGAAATAATGCCGGGAAGAAGTTTTCTAATTTTTAGAATTTTTTTACAATTTTTTTCGGAATTTTCTCGCCCGGGTCGGGTACGAACGGAATTCGGGACTAAAATTTTTTTTTCACTTTTTTGGCCTATCTCATCCCGTTTTGGCTAAAAATAATGCCGGGAAGAGGTTTAATAATTTTTTGAATTTTTTTACTATATTTTTCGGAATTCTCTTGCCCGGGTCGAGTGTGAACGGAATTCGGGACTAAAATATTGTTTTCTCTTTTTCGGCCTATCTCGTCCCATTTTTCCTGAAAATGTTGCCGGGAAAAGGTTTTATAATTTTCTGAATTTATTTACTATTTTTTTCGAAATTTTCTTGCCCGGGTCGAGTGTGAACGGAATTCGGGACTAAAATATTGTTTTCTCTTTTTCGGCCTATCTCATCCAGTTTTGGCTAAAAATATTACCGGGAAAGGTTTTATAATTTTTTGACTTTATTTACTATTTTTTTCGGAATTTTCTTGCCTGGGTCAAGTATGAACAGAATTCGGGACTAAAATTTTGTTTTCACTTTTTCGGCCTATCTCATCCCGTTTTTGCTAGAAATAATGCCGAGAAGATGTTTTCTAATTTTTTGAATTTTTTTACTGTTTTTTTCGGAATTTTCTCGCCCGGGTCGGCTATGAACGGAATTCGGGACTAAAATTTTGTTTTCACTTTTTTAGCCTATCTCTTCCCGTTTTGGTTATAAATAATGCTAGGAAGAGGTTTAATAATTTTTTGTACTTTTTCACTACTTTTTTTCGGAATTTTCTTGCCCGGGTCGAGTGTGAACGGAATTCGGGACTAAAATTTCGTTTTCTCATTTACAGCCTATCTCATCCAGTTTTGGCTAAAAATATTAGCGGGAAGAGGTTTTATAAATTTTTGAATTCTTTTACTATTTTTTTCGGAATTTTCTTTCCCGGGTCTAGTATGAATGGAATTCGGGACTAAAATTTTGTTTTCTCTTTTTCAGCCTATCTCATCCCGTTTTGGCAAAAAATAAAGCCGGGAAGAGGTTTTATAATTTTTTGAATTTTTTTACTATTTTTTTCGGAATTTTCTCGCCCGGGTCGGGTATGAACGGAATTCGGGACTAAAATTTTGTTTTCACTTTTTTGGCCTATCTCATCCCGTTTTGGCTAAAAATAATGCCGAGAAGAGGTTTAATAATTTTTTGAATTTTTTTACTACTTTTTTTCGAAATTTTCTTGTCCGGGTCGAGTGTGAACGGAATTCAGGACTAAAATTTTGTTTTCTCTTTTTCGGCCTATCTCATCCAGTTTTGGCTAAAAATATTACCGGGAAGAGGTTTTATAAATTTTTGAATTCTTTTACTATTTTTTTCGGAATTTTCTTGCCCGGGTCGAGTACGAACGGAATTCGGGATTAAAATTTTGTTTTCTCTTTTTCGACCTATCTCATCCCGTTTCAGCTCGAAATAATGCCGGGAAGCGGTTTTATAATTTTTTGAATTATTTTACTATTTTTTTCGGAATCTTCTTGCCCGAGTAGAGTATGAACGGAATTCGGGACTAAAATTTTGTTTTCTCTTTTTCGGCCAATCTCATCCCGTTTTGGCCAAAAATATTGCCGGGAAGTGGTTTTATAATTTTTTGAATTTTTTTACTATTTTTTTCGGAATTTTCTCGCCTGGGGTCGAGTACGAACGGAATTCGGGACTAAAATTTTGTTTTCACTTTTTCGGCCTATCTCATCCTGTTTCGGCTAAAAATAACGCCGGGAAGAGGTTTAATAATTTTTTGAATTTTTTTACTATTTTTTTTGGAATTTTCTTGCCCGTGTCATGTATGAACAGAATTCGGGACTAAAATTTCGTTTTCTCTTTTTTGGCCTATCTCATCCAATTTTGGCTAAAAATAATGCCGGGAAGAGGTTTAATAATTTTTTGAATTTTTTTACTATTTTTTTCGGAATTTTCTCGCTCGGGTCGAGTATGAACTGAATTCGGGGCTAAAATTTTGTTTTCACTTTTTTGGCCCATCTCATCCCATTTTGGCTAAAAATAATGCCGGGAAGAGGTTTAATAATTTTTTGAATTTTTTTACTATATTTTTCGGAATTTTCTTGCCCGGGTCGAGTGTGAACGGAATTCGGGACTAAAATATTTTTTTCTCTTTTTCGGCCTATATCATCCAGTTTTGGCTGAAAATATTACCGGGAAAAGGTTTTATAATTTTTGGAATTTATTTACTATTTTTTTCGGAATTTTCTTGCCCGGGTCAAGTATGAACAGAATTTGGGACTAAAATTTTGTTTTCACTTTTTCGGCCTATATCATCCCGTTTTGGCTAGAAATAATGCCGGGAAGAAGTTTTCTAATTTTTTGAATTTTTTTACTATTTTTTTCGGAATTTTCTCGCCCGGGTCGGCTATGAACGGAATTCGGGACTAAAATTTTGTTTTCACTTTTTTGGCCTATCTCATCCCCTTTTGGTTAAAAATAATGCCGGGAAGAGGTTTAATAATTTTTTGAATTTTTTTACTATATTTTTCGGAATTCTCTAGACCGGGTAAAGTGTGAACGGAATTCGGGACTAAAATATTGTTTTCTCTTTTTCGGCCTATCTCGTCCCATTTTGGCTGAAAATATTGCCGGGAAGAGGTTTTATAATTTTCTGAATTTATTTACTATTTTATTCGGAATTTTATTGCCCGGGTCGAGTATGAACGGAATTCGGGACTAAAATTTTGTTTTCACTTTTTCGGCCTATATCATCCCATTTTGGCTAAAAATAATGCCGGGAAGAAGTTTTCTAATTTTTTGAATTTTTTTACTATTTTTTTCGGAATTTTCTCGCCCGGGTCGGGTATGAACGGAATTCGGGACTAAAATTTTGTTTTCACTTTTTTGGCCTATCTCATCCCGTTTTGGCTAAAAATAATGCCGAGAAGAGGTTTTATAATTTTTTGAATTTTTTTACTACTTTTTTTCGGAATTTTCTTGTCCGGGTCGAGTGTGAACGGAATTCAGGACTAAAATTTTGTTTTCTCTTTTTCGGCCTATCTCATCTAGTTTTGGCTAAAAATATTACCGGGAAGAGGTTTTATAAATTTTTGAATTCTTTTACTATTTTTTTCGGAATTTTCTTGCCCGGGTCGAGTACGAACGGAATTCGGGATTAAAATTTAGTTTTCTCTTTTTCGACCTATCTCATCCCGTTTCAGCTCGAAATAATGCCGGGAAGCGGTTTTATAATTTTTTGAATTATTTTACTATTTTTTTCGGAATCTTCTTGCCCGAGTAGAGTATGAACGGAATTCGGGACTAAAACTTTGTTTTCTCTTTTTTGGCCAATCTCATCCCGTTTTGGCCAAGAATATTGCCGGGAAGTGGTTTTATAATTTTTTGAATTTTTTTACTATTTTTTTCGGAATTTTCTCGCCTGGGGTCGAGTACGAACGGAATTCGGGTCTAAAATTTTGTTTTCACTTTTTCGGCCTATCTCATCCTGTTTCGGCTAAAAATAACGCCGGGAAGAGGTTTAATAATTTTTTGAATTTTTTTACTATTTTTTTTGGAATTTTCTTGCCCGTGTCATGTATGAACGGAATTCGGGACTAAAATTTCGTTTTCTCTTTTTTGGCCTATCTCATCCCGTTTTGGCTAAAAATAATGCCGGGAAGAGGTTTAATAATTTTTTGAATTTTTTTACTATTTTTTTCGGAATTTTCTCGCTCGGGTCGAGTATGAACTGAATTCGGGACTAAAATTTTGTTTTCACTTTTTTGGCCTATCTCATCCCGTTTTGGCTAAAAATAATGCCGAGAAGAGGTTTAATAATTTTTTGAATTTTTTTACTACTTTTTTTCGGAATTTTCTTACGGGGGTCGAGTGTGAACGGAATTCGGGACTAAAATTTTGTTTTCTCTTTTTCGGCCTATCTCATCCAGTTTTGGCTAAAAATATTACCGGGAAGAGGTTTTATAAATTTTTGAATTCTTTTACTATTTTTTTTGGAATTTTCTTGCCCGTCGAGTACGAACGGAATTCGAGATTAAAATTTTGTTTTCTCTTTTTCGACCTATCTCATCCCGTTTTAGCTCGAAATAATGCCGGGAATAGATTTTATAATTTTTTGAATTATTTTACTATTTTTTTCGGAATTTTCTTTCCTGGGTCGAGTATGAATAGAATTCGGGACTAAAATTTTGTTTTCTCTTTTTCGGCCAATCTCATCCCGTTTTGGCCAAAAATATTGCCGGGAAGTGGTTTTATAATTTTTTGAATTTTTTTCCTATTTTTTTCGGAATTTTCTTGCCCGGGGTCTAGTATGAACGGAATTCGGGACTAAAATTTTGTTTTCTCTTTTTCGGCCTATCTCATCCCGTTTTCGCTAAAAATAAAGCCGGGAAGAGGTTTTATAATTTTTTGAATTTTTTTACTATTTTTTTCGGAATTTTCTTGCCCAGGTCGACAATGCACAGAATTCGGGACTAAAATTTTGTTTTCTCTTTTTCGGCCTATCTCGTCCTGTTTTGATTGAAAATATTGCCGGGAAGAGGTTTAATAATTTTTTGAATTTATTAACTATTTTTTTCGGAATTTTCTTGCCCGGGTCGAGTATGAACGGAATTCGGGACTAAAATTTTGTTTTCACTTTTTCGGCCTATATCATACCGATTTGGCTAGAAATAATGCCGGGAAGAAGTTTTCTAATTTTTAGAATTTTTTTACAATTTTTTTCGGAATTTTCTCGCCCGGGTCGGGTACGAACGGAATTCGGGACTAAAATTTTTTTTTCACTTTTTTGGCCTATCTCATCCCGTTTTGGCTAAAAATAATGCCGGGAAGAGGTTTAATAATTTTTTGAATTTTTTTACTATATTTTTCGGAATTCTCTTGCCCGGGTCGAGTGTGAACGGAATTCGGGACTAAAATATTGTTTTCTCTTTTTCGGCCTATCTCGTCCCATTTTTCCTGAAAATGTTGCCGGGAAAAGGTTTTATAATTTTCTGAATTTATTTACTATTTTTTTCGAATTTTCTTGCCCGGGTCGAGTGTGAACGGAATTCGGGACTAAAATATTGTTTTCTCTTTTTCGGCCTATCTCATCCAGTTTTGGCTAAAAATATTACCGGGAAAGGTTTTATAATTTTTTGACTTTATTTACTATTTTTTTCGGAATTTTCTTGCCTGGGTCAAGTATGAACAGAATTCGGGACTAAAATTTTGTTTTCACTTTTTCGGCCTATCTCATCCCGTTTTTGCTAGAAATAATGCCGAGAAGATGTTTTCTAATTTTTTGAATTTTTTTACTGTTTTTTTCGGAATTTTCTCGCCCGGGTCGGCTATGAACGGAATTCGGGACTAAAATTTTGTTTTCACTTTTTTAGCCTATCTCTTCCCGTTTTGGTTATAAATAATGCTAGGAAGAGGTTTAATAATTTTTTGTACTTTTTCACTACTTTTTTTCGGAATTTTCTTGCCCGGGTCGAGTGTGAACGGAATTCGGGACTAAAATTTCGTTTTCTCATTTACAGCCTATCTCATCCAGTTTTGGCTAAAAATATTAGCGGGAAGAGGTTTTATAAATTTTTGAATTCTTTTACTATTTTTTTCGGAATTTTCTTTCCCGGGTCTAGTATGAATGGAATTCGGGACTAAAATTTTGTTTTCTCTTTTTCAGCCTATCTCATCCCGTTTTGGCAAAAAATAAAGCCGGGAAGAGGTTTTATAATTTTTTGAATTTTTTTACTATTTTTTTCGGAATTTTCTCGCCCGGGTCGGGTATGAACGGAATTCGGGACTAAAATTTTGTTTTCACTTTTTTGGCCTATCTCATCCCGTTTTGGCTAAAAATAATGCCGAGAAGAGGTTTAATAATTTTTTGAATTTTTTTACTACTTTTTTTCGAAATTTTCTTGTCCGGGTCGAGTGTGAACGGAATTCAGGACTAAAATTTTGTTTTCTCTTTTTCGGCCTATCTCATCCAGTTTTGGCTAAAAATATTACCGGGAAGAGGTTTTATAAATTTTTGAATTCTTTTACTATTTTTTTTGGAATTTTCTTGCCCGTCGAGTACGAACGGAATTCGAGATTAAAATTTTGTTTTCTCTTTTTCGACCTATCTCATCCCGTTTTAGCTCGAAATAATGCCGGGAAAGATTTTAATTTTTTGAATTATTTTACTATTTTTTTCGGAATTTTCTTCCGGGTCGAGTATGAATAGAATTCGGGACTAAAATTTTGTTTTCTCTTTTTCGGCCAATCTCATCCCGTTTTGGCCAAAAATATTGCCGGGAAGTGGTTTTATAATTTTTTGAATTTTTTTCCTATTTTTTTCGGAATTTTCTTGCCCGGGGTCGAGTATGAACGGAATTCGGGACTAAAATTTTGTTTTCTCTTTTTCGGCCTATCTCATCCCGTTTTCGCTAAAAATAAAGCCGGGAAGAGGTTTTATAATTTTTTGAATTTTTTTACTATTTTTTTCGGAATTTTCTTGCCCAGGTCGACAATGCACAGAATTCGGGACTAAAATTTTGTTTTCTCTTTTTCGGCCTATCTCGTCCTGTTTTGATTGAAAATATTGCCGGGAAGAGGTTTAATAATTTTTTGAATTTATTAACTATTTTTTTCGGAATTTTCTTGCCCGGGTCGAGTATGAACGGAATTCGGGACTAAAATTTTGTTTTCACTTTTTCGGCCTATATCATACCGATTTGGCTAGAAATAATGCCGGGAAGAAGTTTTCTAATTTTTTGAATTTTTTTACAATTTTTTTCGGAATTTTCTCGCCCGGGTCGGGTACGAACGGAATTCGGGACTAAAATTTTTTTTTCACTTTTTTGGCCTATCTCATCCCGTTTTGGCTAAAAATAATGCCGGGAAGAGGTTTAATAATTTTTTGAATTTTTTTACTATATTTTTCGGAATTCTCTTGCCCGGGTCGAGTGTGAACGGAATTCGGGACTAAAATATTGTTTTCTCTTTTTCGGCCTATCTCGTCCCATTTTTCCTGAAAATGTTGCCGGGAAAAGGTTTTATAATTTTCTGAATTTATTTACTATTTTTTTCGGAATTTTCTTGCCCGGGTCGAGTGTGAACGGAATTCGGGACTAAAATATTGTTTTCTCTTTTTCGGCCTATCTCATCCAGTTTTGGCTAAAAATATTACCGGGAAAGGTTTTAAAATTTTTTGAATTTATTTACTATTTTTTTCGGAATTTTCTTGCCTGGGTCAAGTATGAACGGAATTCGGGACTAAAATTTTGTTTTCACTTTTTCGGCCTATCTCATCCCTTTTTGCTAGAAATAATGCCGAGAAGATGTTTTCTAATTTTTTGAATTTTTTTACTATTTTTTTCGGAATTTTCTCGCCCGGGTCGGCTTTGAACGGAATTCGGGACTAAAATTTTGTTTTCACTTTTTTAGCCTATCTCTTCCCGTTTTGGTTATAAAAAATGCTGGGAAGAGGTTTAATAATTTTTTGTACTTTTTCACTACTTTTTTTCGGAATTTTCTTGCCCGGGTCGAGTGTGAACGGAATTCGGGACTAAAATTTTGTTTTCTCATTTACGGCCTATCTCATCCTGTTTTGGCTAAAAATATTAGCGGGAAGAGGTTTTATAAATTTTTGAATTCTTACTATTTTTTCGAATTTTTCTTTCCCGGGTCCTAGTATGATGGAATTCGGGACTAAAAATTTTGTTTTTCTCTTTTTCCAGCCTATCTCATCCGTTTTTGGCAAAATAAAGCCGGAAGAGGTTTTATAATTTTTGAATTTTTTTTACCTATTTTTTTCGGAAATTTTCTCGCCCGGGTCGGGTATGAACGGATCGGGACTAAAATTTTGTTTTCACTTTTTTGGCCTATCTCATCCCGTTTTGAGCTAAAAATAATGCCGAGAAGAGGTTTAATAATTTTTGAATTTTTTTCCCTGCCCGGGTCGAGTGTGAACGGAATTCGGGACTAAAATTTTGTTTTCTCATTTACGGCCTATCTCATCCAGTTTTGGCTAAAAATATTAGCGGGAAGAGGTTTTATAAATTTTTGATTTCTTTTACTATTTTTTTCGGAATTTTCTTTCCCGGGTCGAGTATAAATGGAATTCGGGACTAAAATTTTGTTTTCTCTTTTTCGGCCTATCTCATCCCGTTTTGGCAAAAAATAAAGCCGGGAAGCGGGTTTTATCAATTTTTTTGAATATTTTACTATTTTTTTCGGAATTTCTTGCCCGAGTAAGAGTATGACGGGAATTCGGGACTAATTTTGTTTTCTCTTTTTCGGCCCATCTCATCCCGTTTTGCCAAAAATATTGCCGGGGAAGTGGTTTTATAATTTTTTGAATTTTTTTACTATTTTTTTCGGAATTTTCTCGCCCTGGGGTCGAGTACGAACGGAATTCGGGCTAAATTTTTGTTTTTTCACTTTTCGGCCTATCTCATCCTGTTTCGGGCTAAAAATAACGCCGGGGAAGAGGTTTAATAATTTTTTTGAATTTTTTTACTATTTTTTTGGAATTTTCTTGCCCGTGCATGTATGAACAGAATTCGGGACTAAAATTTCGTTTCTCTTTTTTGGCTATTCTCATTCCAATTTTGGCTAAAAAAAATGCCGGGAAGAGGTTTAATAATTTTTTGAATTTTTTTACTATTTTTTTCGGAATTTTCTCGCTCGGGTCGAGTATGAACTGAATTCGGGACTAAAATTTTGTTTTCACTTTGTTGGCCCATCTCATCCCATTTTGGCTAAAAATAATGCCGGGAAGAGGTTTAATAATTTTTTGAATTTTTTTACTATATTTTTCGGAATTTTTTTGCCCGGGTCGAGTGTGAACGGAATTCGGGACTAAAATATTTTTTTCTCTTTTTCGGCCTATATCATCCAGTTCTGGCTAAAAATATTACCGGGAAAAGGTTTTATAATTTTTGGAATTTATTTACTATTTTTTTCGGAATTTTCTTGCCCGGGTCAAGTATGAACAGAATTCGGGACTAAATTTTTGTTTTCACTTTTTCGGCCTATATCATCCCGTTTTGGCTAGAAATAATGCCGGGAAGAAGTTTTCTAATTTTTTGAATTTTTTTACTATTTTTTTCGGAATTTTCTCGCCCGGGTCGGCTATGAACGGAATTCGGGACTAAAATTTTGTTTTCACTTTTTTGGCCTATCTCATCCCCTTTTGGTTAAAAATAATGCCGGGAAGAGGTTTAATAATTTTTTGAATTTTTTTACTATATTTTTCGGAATTCTCTAGACCGGGTAAAGTGTGAACGGAATTCGGGACTAAAATATTGTTTTCTCTTTTTCGGCCTATCTTGTCCCATTTTGGCTGAAAATATTGCCGGGAAGAGGTTTTATAATTTTCTGAATTTATTTACTATTTTATTCGGAATTTTATTGCCCGGGTCGAGTATGAACGGAATTCGGGACTAAAATTTTGTTTTCACTTTTTCGGCCTATACCATCCCATTTTGGCTAAAAATAATGCCGGGAAGAAGTTTTCTAATTTTTTGAATTTTTTTACTGTTTTTTTCGGAATTTTCTCGCCCGGGTCGGCTATGAACGGAATTCGGGACTAAAATTTTGTTTTCACTTTTTTAGCCTATCTCTTCCCGTTTTGGTTATAAATAATGCTGGGAAGGGGTTTAATAATTTTTTGTACTTTTTCACTACTTTTTTTCTGAATTTTCTTGCCCGGGTCGAGTGTGAACGGAATTCGGGACTAAAATTTTGTTTTCTCATTTACGGCCTATCTCATCCAGTTTTGGCTAAAAATATTACCGGGAAGAGGTTTT
>NW_022154998.1:0-26380 GCF_001633185.2 Quercus lobata | reverse complement strand
TTTTTAGCGAAAACGGGATGAGATAAGCGGAAAAAGTGAAAACAAAATTTTACTCCAGAATTCCGTTCATACTCGACCCTGGCAAGAAAATTCGGAAAAAAATAGCAAAAAAATTCAAATAATTATAAAACCTCTTCCCGGCATTTTTTTTAGACAAAACGGGACAATATAGGCCGAAAAAGTGAAAACAAAATTTTACTCCAAAATTTCGTTCATCCACGACCCGAGCAAGAAAATTCCGAAAAAAATAATAAGAAAATTCAAAAAATTATAAAACCTATTCCCGGCATTATTATTAGCGAAAACGGGATAAGATAAGCCGAAAAAGTGAAAACAAAATTTTACTCCAGAATTCCGTTCATTCTCGACCCGGGCAAGAAAATTCCGAAAAAAACTAGCAAAAAAACTCAAAAAATTATAATACCTCTTCCCGTATTATTTTTAGCCAAAAAGGGATGAGATGGGCTGAAAAAGTGAAAACAAAATTTTACTCCAGAAATCCGTTCATACTCGACCCGGGCAACAAAATTCCGAAAAAAATAGTAAGAAAATTTAAAAAATTATAAAACCTCTTCTCGGCATTTTTTTTCGCCCAAACGGGACGAGATAGGCTGTAAAAGCAAAAACAAAATTTTACTCCAGAATTCCGTTCATAATCGACCCGGGCAAGAAAATTCCGAAAAAAAAGTAAAAAAATTCAAAAAATTATTAAACCTCTTCCTGGCAGTATTTTTAGCCAAAAAGGGATGAGATAGGTCGAAAAAGTGAAAACAAAATTTTACTCCAGAATTCCGTTCATACTCGATTCGGGCAAAAAAATTCCAAAAAAAATAGTAAAAAAATTCAAAAAATTAGAACACCTCTTTCCGGCATTATTTTTAGCCAAAACGGGATGAGATAGACCGAAAAAGTGAAAGCAAAATTTTACTCCAGAATTCCGTTCATACTCGACCCGGGCAAAAAAATTCCGAAAAAAACAGTAAAGAAATTCAAAAAATTATAAAACCTCTTCCCGGCATTATTTTTAGCGAAAACGGGACGAGAAAGGCCAAAAAAGTGAAAACAAAATTTTACTCCAGAATTACGTTCATATTCGAATCGGGCAAGAAAATTCCGAAAAAAATGGTAAAAAAATTCAAAAAATTATAAAACCTCTTCCCGACATTATTTTTAGACAAAAAGGGAGGCGATAGGCCGAAAAAGTGAACACAAAATTTTACTCCAGTATCACGTTAATACTTGACCCGGGCAAGAAAATTTCGAAAAAAAGAATAAAAAAATTCAAATAATTATAAAACCTCTTCCCGGCATTTTTTTTAGACAAAACGGGACAAGATAGGCCGAAAAAGTGAAAATAAAATTTTACTCCAAATTTCCGTTCATCCACGACCCGAGCAAGAAAATTCCGAAAAAAATTGTAAGAAAATTCAAAAAATTATAAAACCTATTGCGGGCATTATTTTTAGTGAAAATAGGATGAGATAAGCCGAAAAAGTGAAAACAAAATTTTACTCCAGAATTCCGGTCATATTCAAATCGGGCAAGAAAATTCCGAAAAAAATAGTAAAAAAATCCAAAAAATTATAAAACCTCTTCCCGACATTATTTTTAGACAAAAAGGGAGGAGATAGGCCGAAAAAGTGAACACAAAATTTTACACCAGAATTCCGTTCATACTCGAAACGGGCAAGAGAATTCCGAAAAAAATAGTAAAAAAATTCAAAAAATTGTAAAACCTCTTACCGGAATTATTTTTAGCCAATACGGGATGAGATAGGTCGATAAAGTGAGAACAAAATTTTGCTCCAGAATTTCGTTCATACTCGACCCGAGCAAGAAAATTCGGAAAGAAATAGTAATATAATTCAAAAAATTATAAAACCTCTTCCAGGCATTTTTTCTAGACAAAACGGGACGAGATAGGCCGAAAAAGTAAAAACAAAATTTTACTCCAGAATTCCGTTCGTAATCGACCCGTGCAAGAAAATTCCGATAAAAATAGTAAAAAAATTCAAAAAATTATAAAACCTCTTTCCGGCATTATTTTTAGCCAAAAAGGGATGAGATAGGCCGAAAAAGTGAAAACGAAATTTTACTCCAGAATTCCGTTCATACTCGACCAGGGCAAAAAAATTCCGAAAAAAATAGTTAAAAATTTCAAAAAATTATAAAACCTCTTCCCGGCATTATTTTTAGCCAAAACGGGACGAGATAGGCTGAAAAAGTGAAAACAAAATTGTACTCCAGAATTCCGTTAATACTCGACCCGGGCAAGAAAATTCCTAAAAAAATAGTAAGAAAATTCAAAAAATTATAAAACCTCTTCCCAGCATTATTTTTAGCCAAAAAGGAATGAGATAGGCCGTAAAAGTGAAAACGAAATTTTACTCCAGAATTTAGTTCATACTCGACCCGGGCAAAAAAATTCCGAAAAAAATAGTAAAAAAATTCAAAAAATTACAAAACCTCTTCCCAGCATTATTTTTAGCCAAAACAGGACGAGATAGGCCGAAAAAGTGAAAACAAAATTTTACTCTAGAATTCCGTTCATACTCGATCCGGGCAAAAAAATTCCAAAACAAATAGTAAAAAAATTCAAAAAATTAGAACACCTCTTCCCGGCATTATTTTTAGCCAAAACGGGATGAGATAGGCCGAAAAAGTGAAAACAAAATTTTACTCCAGAATTTCGTTCATACTCGACCCGGGCAAAAAAATTCCGAAAAAAATAGTAAAGAAATTCAAAAAATTATAAAACCTCTTCCCGGCATTATTTTTAGCAAAAACGGGCCAAAAAAGTGAAAATAAAATTTTACTCCAGAATTCCGTTCATATTCGAATCGGGCAAGAAAATTCCGAAAAAAATAGTAAAAAAATTCAAAAAATTAGAACACCTCTTCCCGGCATTATTTTTAGCCAAAACGGGATGAGATAGGCCGAAAAAGTGAAAACAAAATTTTACTCCAGAATTCCGTTCATACTCGATTCGGGCAAAAAAATTCCGAAAAAAATAGTAAAAAAATTGAAAAAATTATAAAACCTCTTCCCGACATTATTTTTAGACAAAATGGGAGGAGATAGGCTGAAAAAGTGAACACAAAATTTTACTCCAGAATCCCGTTAATACTCCACCCGGGCAAGAAAATTTCGAAAAAAATAATAAAAAAATTCAAATAATTATAAAACCTCTTCCCGTCATTTTTTTTAGACAAAACGGGACGAGATAGGCCGAAAAAGTGAAAGCAAAATTTTACTCCAAAATTTCGTTCATCCACGACCGAGCAAGAAAATTCCGAAAAAAATAGTAAGAAAATTCAAAAAATTATAAAACCTATTCCCGGCATTATTTTTAGACAAAACGGGACAAGATAGGCCGAAAAAGTGAAAACAAAATTTTACTCCAAAATTTCGTTCATCCACGACCCGAGCAAGAAAATTCCGAAAAAAATAGTAAGAAAATTCAAAAAATTATAAAACCTATTCCCGGCATTATTATTAGCGAAAACGGGATAAGATAAGCCGAAAAAGTGAAAACAAAATTTTACTCCAGAATTCCGTTCATACTCGACCCGGGCAAGAAAATTCCGAAAAAAACTAGCAAAAAAACTCAAAAAATTATAAAACCTGTTCCCGGCATTATTTTTAGCGAAAACGGGATGAGATAAGCGGAAAAAGTGAAAACAAAATTTTACTCCAGAATTCCGTTAATACTCGACCCGGGCAAAAAAATTCAGAAAAAAATAGTAAAAAAATTCAAAAAATTATAAAACCTATTCCCGACATTTTTTTCTAGACATAACGGGACGAGTTAGGCCAAAAAAGTGAAAACAAAATTTTACCCCAGAATTCCGTTCATACTCGACCCGAAGAAAATTCCGAAAAAAATAGTAAGAAAATTCAAAAAATTATAAAACCTATTGCGGGCATTATTTTTAGTGAAAATAGGATGAGATAAGCCGAAAAAGTGAAAATAAAATTTTACTCCAGAATTCCGGTCATATTCAAATCGGGCAAGAAAATTCCGAAAAAAATAGTAAAAAAATTCAAAAAATTATAAAACCTCTTCCCGACATTATTTTTAGACAAAAAGGGAGGAGATTGGCCGAAGAAGTGAACACAAAATTTTACACCAGAATTCCGTTCATACTCGAAACGGGCAAGAGAATTCCGAAAAAAATACTAAAAATATTCAAAAAATTGTAAAACCTCTTCCCGGCATTATTTTTAGCCAATACGGGATGAGATAGGTCGAAAAAGTGAGAACAAAATTTTGCTCCAGAATTCCGTTCATACTCGACCCGAGCAAGAAAATTCCGAAAGAAATAGTAATATAATTCAAAAAATTATAAAACCTCTTCCCGGCATTTTTTTCTAGACAAAACGGGACGAGATAGGCCGAAAAAGTAAAAACAAAATTTTACTCCAGAATTCCGTTCGTAATCGACCCGGGCAAGAAAATTCCGATAAAAATAGTAAAAAAATTCAAAAAATTATAAAACCTATTCCCGGCATTATTTTTAGCCAAAACGGGATGAGATAGGCCGAAAAAGTGAAAACAAAATTTTACTCCAGAATTCCGTTCATACTCGACCAGGGCAAAAAAATTCCGAAAAAAATAGTTAAAAATTTCAAAAAATTATAAAACCTCTTCCCGGCATTATTTTTAGCCAAAACGGGACGAGATAGGCTGAAAAAGTGAAAACAAAATTTTACTCCAGAATTCCGTTCACACTCGACCCGGGCAAGAAAATTCCTAAAAAAATAGTAAGAAAATTCAAAAAATTATAAAACCTCGTCCCAGCATTATTTTTAGCCAAAAAGGGATGAGATAGGCCGTAAAAGTGAAAACGAAATTTTACTCCAGAATTTAGTTCATACTCGACCTGGGCAAAAAAATTCCGAAAAAAATAGTAAAAAAATTCAAAAAATTATAAAACCTCTTCCCAGCATTATTTTTAGCCAAAACAGGACGAGATAGGCCGAAAAAGTGAAAACAAAATTTTACTCCAGAATTCCGTTCATACTCGATCCGGGCAAAAAAATTCCAAAAAAAATAGTAAAAAAATTCAAAAAATTAGAACACCTCTTCCCGGCATTATTTTTAGCCAAAACGGGATGAGATAGGCCGAAAAAGTGAAAACAAAATTTTACTAGTTACTCGACCCGGGCAAAAAAATTCCGAAAAAAATAGAAAATTCAAAAAATTATAAAAATTATTTTTAGCCCCGAAAACAAAATTTTACTCCAGAATTCCGTTCATACTCGACCCAAGAAAATTCCGAAAAAAATAGTCAAAAAATTAGAAACCTCTTCCCGGCATATTTTAGCCAAAACGGGATGAGATAGGCCGAAAAAGTGAAAACAAAATTTTACTCCAGAATTCCGTTCAAACTCGACCCGGGCAAAAAAATTCCGAAAAAAAAGTAAAAATTCAAAAAATTATAAAACCTCTTCCCTGCATTATTTTTAGCAAAAACGGGATGAGATAGGCCAAAAAAGTGAAAACAAAATTTTACTCCAGAATTCCGTTCATATTCGAATCGGGCAAGAAAATTCCGAAAAAAATAGTAAAAAAATTCAAAAAATTATAAAACCTCTTCCCGACATTATTTTTAGACAAAAAGGGAGGAGATAGGTTGAAAAAGTGAACACAAAATTTTACTCCAGAATCCCGTTAATACTCGACCCGGGCAAGAAAATTTCGAAAAAAATAGTAAAAAAATTCAAATAATTATAAAACCTCTTCCCGTCATTTTTTTTAGACAAAACGGGACGAGATAGGCCGAAAAAGTGAAAGAAAATTTTACTCCAAAATTTCGTTCAACCACGACCCGAGCAAGAAAATTCCGAAAAAAATAGTAAGAAAATTCAAAAAATTATAAAACCTATTCCCGGCATTATTTTTAGCGAAAACGGGATGAGATAAGCGGAAAAAGTGAAAACAAAATTTTACTCCAGAATTCCGTTCATACTCGACCCGGGCAAGAAAATTCGGAAAAAAATAGCAAAAAAATTCAAATAACTATAAAACCTCTTCCCGGCATTTTTTTTAGACAAAACGGGACAATATAGGCCGAAAAAGTGAAAACAAAATTTTACTCCAAAATTTCGTTCATCCACGACCCGAGCAAGAAAATTCCGAAAAAAATAATAAGAAAATTCAAAAAATTATAAAACCTATTCCCGGCATTATTATTAGCGAAAACGGGATAAGATAAGCCGAAAAAGTGAAAACAAAATTTTACTCCAGAATTCCGTTCATTCTCGACCCGGGCAAGAAAATTCCGAAAAAAACTAGCAAAAAAACTCAAAAAATTATAATACCTCTTCCCGTATTATTTTTAGCCAAAAAGGGATGAGATGGGCTGAAAAAGTGAAAACAAAATTTTACTCCAGAAATCCGTTCATACTCGACCCGGGCAACAAAATTCCGAAAAAAATAGTAAGAAAATTTAAAAAATTATAAAACCTCTTCTCGGCATTTTTTTTCGCCCAAACGGGACGAGATAGGCTGTAAAAGCAAAAACAAAATTTTACTCCAGAATTCCGTTCATAATCGACCCGGGCAAGAAAATTCCGAAAAAAAAGTAAAAAAATTCAAAAAATTATTAAACCTCTTCCTGGCAGTATTTTTAGCCAAAAAGGGATGAGATAGGTCGAAAAAGTGAAAACAAAATTTTACTCCAGAATTCCGTTCATACTCGATTCGGGCAAAAAAATTCCAAAAAAAATAGTAAAAAAATTCAAAAAATTAGAACACCTCTTTCCGGCATTATTTTTAGCCAAAACGGGATGAGATAGACCGAAAAAGTGAAAGCAAAATTTTACTCCAGAATTCCGTTCATACTCGACCCGGGCAAAAAAATTCCGAAAAAAACAGTAAAGAAATTCAAAAAATTATAAAACCTCTTCCCGGCATTATTTTTAGCGAAAACGGGACGAGAAAGGCCAAAAAAGTGAAAACAAAATTTTACTCCAGAATTACGTTCATATTCGAATCGGGCAAGAAAATTCCGAAAAAAATGGTAAAAAAATTCAAAAAATTATAAAACCTCTTCCCGACATTATTTTTAGACAAAAAGGGAGGAGATAGGCCGAAAAAGTGAACACAAAATTTTACTCCAGTATCACGTTAATACTTGACCCGGGCAAGAAAATTTCGAAAAAAATAATAAAAAAATTCAAATAATTATAAAACCTCTTCCCGGCATTTTTTTTAGACAAAACGGGACAAGATAGGCCGAAAAAGTGAAAACAAAATTTTACTCCAAATTTCCGTTCATCCACGACCCGAGCAAGAAAATTCCGAAAAAAATTGTAAGAAAATTCAAAAAATTATAAAACCAATTGCGGGCATTATTTTTAGTGAAAATAGGATGAGATAAGCCGAAAAAGTGAAAACAAAATTTTACTCCAGAATTCCGGTCATATTCAAATCGGGCAAGAAAATTCCGAAAAAAATAGTAAAAAAATCCAAAAAATTATAAAACCTCTTCCCGACATTATTTTTAGACAAAAAGGGAGGAGATAGGCCGAAAAAGTGAACACAAAATTTTACACCAGAATTCCGTTCATACTCGAAACGGGCAAGAGAATTCCGAAAAAAATAGTAAAAAAATTCAAAAAATTGTAAAACCTCTTACCGGAATTATTTTTAGCCAATACGGGATGAGATAGGTCGATAAAGTGAGAACAAAATTTTGCTCCAGAATTTCGTTCATACTCGACCCGAGCAAGAAAATTCGGAAAGAAATAGTAATATAATTCAAAAAATTATAAAACCTCTTCCAGGCATTTTTTCTAGACAAAACGGGACGAGATAGGCCGAAAAAGTAAAAACAAAATTTTACTCCAGAATTCCGTTCGTAATCGACCCGTGCAAGAAAATTCCGATAAAAATAGTAAAAAAATTCAAAAAATTATAAAACCTCTTTCCGGCATTATTTTTAGCCAAAAAGGGATGAGATAGGCCGAAAAAGTGAAAACGAAATTTTACTCCAGAATTCCGTTCATACTCGACCAGGGCAAAAAAATTCCGAAAAAAATAGTTAAAAATTTCAAAAAATTATAAAACCTCTTCCCGGCATTATTTTTAGCCAAAACGGGACGAGATAGGCTGAAAAAGTGAAAACAAAATTGTACTCCAGAATTCCGTTAATACTCGACCCGGGCAAGAAAATTCCTAAAAAAATAGTAAGAAAATTCAAAAAATTATAAAACCTCTTCCCAGCATTATTTTTAGCCAAAAAGGGATGAGATAGGCCGTAAAAGTGAAAACGAAATTTTACTCCAGAATTTAGTTCATACTCGACCCGGGCAAAAAAATTCCGAAAAAAATAGTAAAAAAATTCAAAAAATTACAAAACCTCTTCCCAGCATTATTTTTAGCCAAAACAGGACGAGATAGGCCGAAAAAGTGAAAACAAAATTTTACTCTAGAATTCCGTTCATACTCGATCCGGGCAAAAAAATTCCAAAACAAATAGTAAAAAAATTCCAAAAATTAGAACACCTCTTCCCGGCATTATTTTTAGCCAAAACGGGGTGAGATAGGCCGAAAAAGTGAAAACAAAATTTTACTCCAGAATTTCGTTCATACTCGACCCGGGCAAAAAAATTCCGAAAAAAATAGTAAAGAAATTCAAAAAATTATAAAACGTCTTCCCGGCATTATTTTTAGCAAAAACGGGCCAAAAAAGTGAAAACAAAATTTTACTCCAGAATTCCGTTCATATTCGAATCGGGCAAGAAAATTCCGAAAAAAATAGTAAAAAAATTCAAAATATTAGAACACCTCTTCCCGGCATTATTTTTAGCCAAAACGGGATGAGATAGGCCGAAAAAGTGAAAACAAAATTTTACTCCAGAATTCCGTTCATACTCGATTCGGGCAAAAAAATTCCGAAAAAAATAGTAAAAAAATTGAAAAAATTATAAAACCTCTTCCCGACATTATTTTTAGACAAAATGGGAGGAGATAGGCTGAAAAAGTGAACACAAAATTTTACTCCAGAATCCCGTTAATACTCACCCGGGCAAGAAAATTTCGAAAAAAATAATAAAAAAATTCAAATAATTATAAAACCTCTTCCCGTCATTTTTTTTAGACAAAACGGGACGAGATAGGCCGAAAAAGTGAAAGCAAAATTTTACTCCAAAATTTCGTTCATCCACGACCGAGCAAGAAAATTCCGAAAAAAATAGTAAGAAAATTCAAAAAATTATAAAACCTATTCCCGGCATTATTTTTAGACAAAACGGGACAAGATAGGCCGAAAAAGTGAAAACAAAATTTTACTCCAAAATTTCGTTCATCCACGACCCGAGCAAGAAAATTCCGAAAAAAATAGTAAGAAAATTCAAAAAATTATAAAACCTATTCCCGGCATTATTATTAGCGAAAACGGGATAAGATAAGCCGAAAAAGTGAAAACAAAATTTTACTCCAGAATTCCGTTCATACTCGACCCGGGCAAGAAAATTCCGAAAAAAACTAGCAAAAAAACTCAAAAAATTATAAAACCTGTTCCCGGCATTATTTTTAGCGAAAACGGGATGAGATAAGCGGAAAAAGTGAAAACAAAATTTTACTCCAGAATTCCGTTAATACTCGACCCGGGCAAGAAAATTCAGAAAAAAATAGTAAAAAAATTCAAAAAATTATAAAACCTATTCCCGACATTTTTTTCTAGACATAACGGGACGAGTTAGGCCAAAAAAGTGAAAACAAAATTTTACCCCAGAATTCCGTTCATAATCGACCCGAAGAAAATTCCGAAAAAAATAGTAAGAAAATTCAAAAAATTATAAAACCTATTGCGGGCATTATTTTTAGTGAAAATAGGATGAGATAAGCCGAAAAAGTGAAAACGAAATTTTACTCCAGAATTCCGGTCATATTCAAATCGGGCAAGAAAATTCCTAAAAAAATAGTAAAAAAATTCAAAAAATTATAAAACCTCTTCCCGACATTATTTTTAGACAAAAAGGGAGGAGATAGGCCGAAGAAGTGAACACAAAATTTTACACCAGAATTCCGTTCATACTCGAAACGGGCAAGAGAATTCCGAAAAAAATACTAAAAATATTCAAAAAATTGTAAAACCTCTTCCCGGCATTATTTTTAGCCAATACGGGATGAGATAGGTCGAAAAAGTGAGAACAAAATTTTGCTCCAGAATTCCGTTCATACTCGACCCGAGCAAGAAAATTCCGAAAGAAATAGTAATATAATTCAAAAAATTATAAAACCTCTTCCCGGCATTTTTTTCTAGACAAAACGGGACGAGATAGGCCGAAAAAGTAAAAACAAAATTTTACTCCAGAATTCCGTTCGTAATCGACCCGGGCAAGAAAATTCCGATAAAAATAGTAAAAAAATTCAAAAAATTATAAAACCTCTTTCCGGCATTATTTTTAGCCAAAAGGGGATGAGATAGGCCGAAAAAGTGAAAACGAAATTTTACTCCAGAATTCCGTTCATACTCGACCAGGGCAAAAAAATTCCGAAAAAAATTGTTAAAAATTTCAAAAAATTATAAAACCTCTTCCCGGCATTATTTTTAGCCAAAACGGGACGAGATAGGCTGAAAAAGTGAAAACAAAATTTTACTCCAGAATTCCGTTCACACTCGACCCGGGCAAGAAAATTCCTAAAAAAATAGTAAGAAAATTCAAAAAATTATAAAACCTCTTCCCAGCATTAGTTTTAGCCAAAAAGGGATGAGATAGGCCGTAAAAGTGAAAACGAAATTTTACTCCAGAATTTAGTTCATACTCGACCTGCGCAAAAAAATTCCGAAAAAAATAGTAAAAAAATTCAAAAAATTATAAAACCTCTTCCCAACATTATTTTTAGACAAAACAGGACGAGATAGGCCGAAAAAGTGAAAACAAAATTTTACTCCCGAATTCCGTTCATACTCGATACGGGCAAAAAAATTCCAAAAAAAATAGTAAAAAAATTCAAAAAATTAGAACACCTCTTCCCGGCATTATTTTTAGCCAAAACGGGATGAGATAGGCCGAAAAAGTGAAAACAAAATTTTACTCCAGAATTCCGTTCAAACTCGACCCGGGCAAAAAAATTCCGAAAAAAATAGTAATGAAATTCAAAAAATTATAAAACCTCTTCCCTGCATTATTTTTAGCAAAAAGGGGATGAGATAGGCCAAAAAAGTGAAACCAAAATTTTACTCCAGAATTCCGTTCATATTCGAATTGGGCAAGAAAATTCCGAAAAAAATAGTAAAAAAATTCAAAAAATTATAAAACCTCTTCCCGACATTATTTTTAGACAAAAAGGAAGGAGATAGGCTGAAAAAGTGAACACAAAATTTTACTCCAGAATCCCGTTAATACTCGACCCGGGCTAGAAAATTTCGAAAAAAATAGTAAAAAAATTCAAATAATTATCAAACCTCTTCCCGTCATTTTTTTTAGACAAAACGGGACGAGATAGGCCGAAAAAGTGAAAGCAAAATTTTACTCCAAAATTTCGTTCATCCACGACCCGAGCAAGAAAATTCCGAAAAAAATAGTAAGAAAATTCAAAAAATTATAAAACCTATTCCCGGCATTATTTCTAGCGAAAACGGGATGAGATAAGCGGAAAAAGTGAAAACAAAATTTTACTCCAGAATTCCGTTCATACTAGACCCGGGCAAGAAAATTCAGAAAAAAATAGCAAAAAAATTCAAATAATTATAAAACCTCTTCCCGGCATTTTTTTTAGACAAAACGGGACAAGATAGGCTGAAAAAGTGAAAACAAAATTTTACTCCAAAATTTCGTTCATCCACGACCCGAGCAAGAAAATTCTGAAAAAAATAGTAAGAAAATTCAAAAAATTATAAAACCTATTCCCGGCATTATTATTAGCGAAAACGGGATAAGATAAGCCGAAAAAGTGAAAACAAAATTTTACTCCAGAATTCCATTCGTAATCGACCCGGGCAAAAAAAATTCCGAAAAAAATAGTAAAAAAATTCAAAAAATTATAAAACCTCTTCCCAACATTATTTTTAGCCAAAACAGGACGAGATAGGCCGAAAAAGTAAAAACAAAATTTTACTCCAGAATTCCGTTCATACTAGACCCGGGAAAGAAAATTCAGAAAAAAATAGCAAAAAAATTCAAATAATTATAAAACCTCTTCCCGGCATTTTTTTTTAGACAAAACGGGACAAGATAGGCCGAAAAAGTGAAAACAAAATTTTACTCCAAAATTTCGTTCACCCACGACCCGAGCAAGAAAATTCCGAAAAAAATAGTAAGAAAATTCAAAAAATTATAAAACCTATTCCCGGCATTATTGTTAGCGAAAACGGGATAAGATAAGCCGAAAAAGTGAAAACAAAATTTTACTCCAGAATTCCGTTCATACTCGACCCGGGCAAGAAAATTCCGAAAAAAACTCAAAAAATTATAATACCTCTTCCCGTATTATTTTTAGCCAAAAAGGGATGAGATGGGCTGAAAAAGTGAAAACAAAATTTTACTCCAGAATTCCGTTCATACTCGACCCGGGCAAGAAAATTCCGAAAAAAATAGTAAGAAAATTTAAAAAATTATAAAACCTCTTCTCGGCATTTTTTTTCGCCCAAACGGGACGAGATAGGCTGTAAAAGCAAAAAAAAAAATTTTACTCCAGAATTCCGTTCATAATCGACCCGGGCAAGAAAATTCCGAAAAAAAAGTAAAAAAATTCAAAAAATTATTAAACCTCTTCCCTGCAGTATTTTTAGCCAAAAAGGGATGAGATAGGCCGAAAAAGTGAAAGCAAAATTTTACTCCAGAATTCCGTTCATACTCGACCCGGGCAAAAAAATTCCGAAAAAAACAGTAAAGAAATTCAAAAAATTATAAAACCTCTTCCCGGCATTATTTTTAGCGAAAACGGGATGAGATAGGCCAAAAAAGTGAAAACAAAATTTTACTCCAGAATTACGTTCATATTCGAATCGGGCAAGAAAATTCCGAAAAAAATGGTAAAAAAATTCAAAAAATTATAAAACCTCTTCCCGACATTATTTTTAGACAAAAAGGGAGGAGATAGGCCGAAAAAGTGAACACAAAATTTTACTCCAGAATCACGTTAATACTCGACCCGGGCAAGAAAATTTCGAAAAAAATAGTAAAAAAATTCAAATAATTATAAAACCTCTTCCCGGCATTTTTTTTAGACAAAACGGGACAAGATAGGCCGAAAAAGTGAAAACAAAATTTTACTCCAAAATTTCGTTCATCCACGACCCGAGCAAGAAAATTCCGAAAAAAATAGTAAGAAAATTCAAAAAATTATAAAACCTATTCCCGGCATTATTATTAGCGAAGACGGGATAAGATAAGCCGAAAAAGTGAAAACAAAATTTTACTCCAGAATTCCGTTCATACTCGACCCGGGCAAGAAAATTCCGAAAAAAACTAGCAAAAAAACTCAAAAAATTATAATACCTCTTCCCGTATTATTTTTAGCCAAAAAGGGATGAGATGGGCTGAAAAAGTGAAAACAAAATTTTACTCCAGAATTCCGTTCATACTCGACCCGGGCAAGAAAATTCCGAAAAAAATAGTAAGAAAATTTAAAAAATTATAAAACCTCTTCTCGGCATTTTTTTTAGCCCAAACGGGACGAGATAGGCTGTAAAAGCAAAAACAAAATTTTACTCCAGAATTCCGTTCATAATCGACCCGGGCAAGAAAATTCCGAAAAAAAAGTAAAAAAATTCAAAAAATTATTAAACCTCTTCCCGGCAGTATTTTTAGCCAAAAAGGGATGAGATAGGCCGAAAAAGTGAAAACAAAATTTTACTCCAGAATTCCGTTCATACTCGATTCGGGAAAAAAAATTCCAAAAAAAATAGTAAAAAAATTCAAAAAATTAGAACACCTCTTCCCGGCATTATTTTTAGCCAAAACGGGGATGAGATAGGCCGAAAAAGTGAAAGCAAAATTTTACTCCAGAATTCCGTTCATACTCGACCCGGGCAAAAAAATTCCGAAAAAAACAGTAAAGAAATTAAAAAATTATAAAACCTCTTCCCGGCATTATTTTTAGCGAAAACGGGATGAGATAGGCCAAAAAAGTGAAAACAAAATTTTACTCCAGAATTACGTTCATATTCGAATCGGGCAAGAAAATTCCGAAAAAAATGGTAAAAAAATTCAAAAAATTATAAAACCTCTTCCCGGCATTATTTTTAGACAAAAAGGGAAGATAGGCCGAAAAAGTGAAACAAAATTTTACTCCAGAATTCCGTTCATACTCGACCCGGGCAAGAAAATTCCGAAAAAAAAGTAAAAAAATTCAAAAATTATAAACCTCTTCCGGCAATTTTTAGACAAAACGGGAGAGATAGGCCGAAAAAGTGAAAACAAAATTTTACTCCAGAATTCCGTTCATACTCGACCCGGCAAGAAAATTCCAAAAAAAATAGTAAAAAAAATTCAAAAAATTATAAAACCTCTTCCCGGCATTATTTTTAGCCCAAAACGGGATAAGATAGGCCGAAAAAGTGAAAGCAAAATTTTACTCCAGAATTCCGTTCATACTCGACCCGGGCAAAAAAATTCCGAAAAAAACAGTAAAGAAATTCAAAAAATTATAAAACCTCTTCCCGGCATTTTTTTAGCGCCAAACGGGATGAGATAGGCAAAAAAGCAAAAACAAAATTTTACTCCAGAATTCCGTTCATAATCGACCCGGGCAAGAAAATTCCGAAAAAAAAGTAAAAAAATTCAAAAAATTATAAAACCTCTTCCCGGCATTATTTTTAGCCAAAAAGGGATGAGATAGGCCGAAAAAGTGAAAACAAAATTTTACTCCAGAATTCACGTTCATACTCGATTCGGGCAAAAAAATTCCGAAAAAAATAGTAAAAAAATTCAAAAAATTATAAAACCTCTTCCCGGCATTATTTTTAGACAAAACGGGATGAGATAGGCCGAAAAAGTGAAAGCAAAATTTTACTCCAGAATTCCGTTCATACTCGACCCGGGCAAGAAAATTCCGAAAAAAATTGTAAAAAATTCAAAAAATTATAAAACCTCTTCCTGGCATTATTTTTAGCGAAAACGGGATGAAGATAGGCCGAAAAAGTGAAAACAAAATTTTACTCCGAATTCCGTTCATACTCGACCCGGGCAAGAAAATTCCGAAAAAAATAGTAAAAAAATTCAAAAAATTATAAAACCTATTCCCGGCATTATTTTTAGCCAAAACGGGATGAGATAGGCCGAAAAAGTGAAAACAAAATTTTACCCAGAATTCCGTTCATACTCGACCCGGGCAAGAAAATTCCGAAAAAAATAGTAAAAAAATTCAAAAAATTATAAAACCTATTGCCGGCATTATTTTTAGACAAAAACGGGATGAGATAGGCCGAAAAAGTGAAAACAAAATTTTACTCCAGAATTCCGTTCATACTCGACCCGAGCAAAAAAATTCCGAAAAAAATAGTAAAGAAATTCAAAAAATTATAAAACCTCTTCCCGGCATTATTTTTAGCCAATACGGGATGAGATAGGTCGAAAAAGTGAGAACAAAATTTTGCTCCAGAATTCCGTTCATACTCGACCCGAGCAAGAAAATTCCGAAAGAAATAGTAATATAATTCAAAAAATTATAAAACCTCTTCCCGGCATTTTTTTCTAGACAAAACGGGACGAGATAGGCCGAAAAAGTAAAAACAAAATTTTACTCCAGAATTCCGTTCGTAATCGACCCGGGCAAGAAAATTCCGATAAAAATAGTAAAAAATTTCAAAAAATTATAAAACCTCTTCCCGGCATTATTTTTAGCCAAAACGGGACGAGATAGGCTGAAAAAGTGAAAACAAAATTTTACTCCAGAATTCCGTTCACACTCGACCCGGGCAAGAAAATTCCTAAAAAAATAGTAAGAAAATTCAAAAAATTATAAAACCTCTTCCCAGCATTATTTTTTGCCAAAAAGGGATGAGATAGGCCGTAAAAGTGAAAACGAAATTTTACTCCAGAATTTAGTTCATACTCGACCTGGGCAAAAAAATTCCGAAAAAAATAGTAAAAAAATTCAAAAAATTATAAAACCTCTTCCCAACATTATTTTTAGCCAAAACAGGACGAGATAGGCCGAAAAAGTGAAAACAAAATTTTACTCCAGAATTCCGTTCATACTCGATCCGGGCAAAAAAATTCCAAAAAAAATAGTAAAAATTCAAAAAATTAGAACACCTCTTCCCGGCATTATTTTTAGCCAAAACGGGATGAGATAGGCCGAAAAAGTGAAAACAAAATTTTACTCCAGAATTCCGTTCAAACTCGACCCGGGCAAAAAAATTCCAGAATTGCCGGGATGAGATAGGCCAAAAAAGTGAAACCAAAATTTTACTCCGACCCAAGAAAATTCCGAAAAAAATAGTAAAAAAATTCAAAAAATTATAAAACCTCTTCCCGACATTATTTTTAGACAAAAAGGAAGGAGATAGGCTGAAAAAGTGAACACAAAATTTTACTCCAGAATCCCGTTAATAAAGAAAATTTCAAAAAATTATAAAACCTCTTCCCGTCATTTTTTTTAGACAAAACGGGACGAGATAGGCCGAAAAAGTGAAAGCAAAATTTTACTCCAAAATTTCGTTCATCCACGACCCGAGCAAGAAAATTCCGAAAAAAATAGTAAGAAAATTCAAAAAATTATAAAACCTATTCCCGGCATTATTTATAGCGAAAACGGGATGAGATAACCGGAAAAAGTGAAAACAAAATTTTACTCCAGAATTCCGTTCATCCACGACCCGAGCAAGAAAATTCCGAAAAAAATAGTAAGAAAATTCAAAAAATTATAAAACCTATTCCCGGCATTATTATTAGCGAAAACGGGATAAGATAAGCCGAAAAAGTGAAAACAAAATTTTACTCCAGAATTCCATTCGTAATCGACCCGGGCAAAAAAATTCCGAAAAAAATAGTAAAAAAATTCAAAAAATTATAAAACCTCTTCCCAACATTATTTTTAGCCAAAACAGGACGAGATAGGCCGAAAAAGTAAAAACAAAATTTTACTCCAGAATTCCGTTCATACTAGACCCGGGAAAGAAAATTCAGAAAAAAATAGCAAAAAAATTCAAATAATTATAAAACCTCTTCCCGGCATTTTTTTTTAGACAAAACGGGACAAGATAGGCCGAAAAAGTGAAAACAAAATTTTACTCCAAAATTTCGTTCACCCACGACCCGAGCAAGAAAATTCCGAAAAAAATAGTAAGAAAATTCAAAAAATTATAAAACCTATTCCCGGCATTATTGTTAGCGAAAACGGGATAAGATAAGCCGAAAAAGTGAAAACAAAATTTTACTCCAGAATTCCGTTCATACTCGACCCGGGCAAGAAAATTCCGAAAAAAACTCAAAAAATTATAATACCTCTTCCCGTATTATTTTTAGCCAAAAAGGGATGAGATGGGCTGAAAAAGTGAAAACAAAATTTTACTCCAGAATTCCGTTCATACTCGACCCGGGCAAGAAAATTCCGAAAAAAATAGTAAGAAAATTTAAAAAATTAGAAAACCTCTTCTCGGCATTTTTTTTCGCCCAAACGGGACGAGATAGGCTGTAAAAGCAAAAAAAAAAATTTTACTCCAGAATTCCGTTCATAATCGACCCGGGCAAGAAAATTCCGAAAAAAAAGTAAAAAAATTCAAAAAATTATGAAACCTCTTCCCTGCAGTATTTTTAGCCAAAAAGGGATGAGATAGGCCGAAAAAGTGAAAACAAAATTTTACTCCAGAATTCCGTTCATACTCGACCCGGGCAAAAAAATTCCGAAAAAAACAGTAAAGAAATTCAAAAAATTATAAAACCTCTTCCCGGCATTATTTTTAGCGAAAACGGGATGAGATAGGCCAAAAAAGTGAAAACAAAATTTTACTCCAGAATTACGTTCATATTCGAATCGGGCAAGAAAATTCCGAAAAAAATGGTAAAAAAATTCAAAAAATTATAAAACCTCTTCCGACATTATTTTTAGACAAAAAGGGAGGAGATAGGCTGAAAAAGTGAACACAAAATTTTACTCCAGAATCACGTTAATACTCGACCCGGGCAAGAAAATTTCGAAAAAAATAGTAAAAAAATTCAAATAATTATAAAACCTCTTCCCGGCATTTTTTTTAGACAAAACGGGACAAGATAGGCCGAAAAAGTGAAAACAAAATTTTACTCCAGAATTCCGTTCATACTCGACCCGGGCAAGAAAATTCCGAAAAAAACTAGCAAAAAAACTCAAAAAATTATAATACCTCTTCCCGTATTATTTTTAGCCAAAAAGGGATGAGATGGGCTGAAAAAGTGAAAACAAAATTTTACTCCAGAATTCCGTTCATACTCGACCCGGGCAAGAAAATTCCGAAAAAAATAGTAAGAAAATTTAAAAAATTATAAAACCTCTTCTCGGCATTTTTTTTCGCCCAAACGGGACGAGATAGGCTGTAAAAGCAAAAACAAAATTTTACTCCAGAATTCCGTTCATAATCGACCCGGGCAAGAAAATTCCGAAAAAAAAGTAAAAAAATTCAAAAAATTATTAAACCTCTTCCCGGCAGTATTTTTAGCCAAAAAGGGATGAGATAGGCCGAAAAAGAAAACAAAATTTTACTCCAGAATTCCGTTCATACTCGATTCGGGAAAAAAAATTCCAAAAAAAATAGTAAAAAAATTCAAAAAATTAGAACACCTCTTCCCGGCATTATTTTTAGCCAAAACGGGATGAGATAGGCCGAAAAAGTGAAAGCAAAATTTTACTCCAGAATTCCGTTCATACTCGACCCGGGCAAAAAAATTCCGAAAAAAAACAGTAAAGAAATTCAAAAAATTATAAAACCTCTTCCCGGCATTATTTTTAGCGAAAACGGGATGAGATAGGCCAAAAAAGTGAAAACAAAATTTTACTCCAGAATTACGTTCATATTCGAATCGGGCAAGAAAATTCCGAAAAAAATGGTAAAAAATTTCAAAAAATTATAAAACCTCTTCCCGACATTATTTTTAGACAAAAAGGGAGGAGATAGGCCGATAAAGTGAACACAAAATTTTACTCCAGAATCACGTTAATACTCGACCCGGGCAAGAAAATTTCGAAAAAAATAGTAAAAAAATTCAAATAATTATAAAACCTCTTCCCGGCATTTTTTTTTAGACAAAACGGGACAAGATAGGCCGAAAAAGTGAAAATAAAATTTTACTCCAAATTTCCGTTCATCCACGACCCGAGCAAGAAAATTCCGAAAAAAATTGTAAGAAAATTAAAAAAATTATAAAACCTATTCCTGGCATTATTTTTAGCGAAAACGGGATGAGATAAGCCGAAAAAGTGAAAACAAAATTTTACTCCCGAATTCCGTTCATACTCGACCCTGGCAAGAAAATTCCGAAAAAAATAGTAAAAAAATTCAAAAAATTATAAAACCTATTCCCGACATTTTTTCTAGACATAACGGGACGAGTTAGGCCAAAAAAGTGAAAACAAAATTTTACCCCAGAATTCCGTTCATACTCGACCCGAGCAAGAAAATTCCGAAAAAAATAGTAAGAAAATTCAAAAAATTATAAAACCTATTGCGGGCATTATTTTTAGTGAAAATAGGATGAGATAAGCCGAAAAAGTGAAAACAAAATTTTACTCCAGAATTCCGGTCATATTCAAATCGGGCAAGAAAATTCCGAAAAAAATAGTAAAAAAATTCAAAAAATTATAAAACCTCTTCCTGACATTATTTTTAGACAAAAAGGGAGGAGATAGGCCGAAGAAGTGAACACAAAATTTTACACCAGAATTCCGTTCATACTCGAAACGGGCAAGAGAATTCCAAAAAAAATAGTAAAAAAATTCAAAAAATTGTAAAACCTCTTCCCGGCATTATTTTTAGCCAATACGGGATGAGATAGGTCGAAAAAGTGAGAACAAAATTTTGCTCCAGAATTCCGTTCATACTCGACCCGAGCAAGAAAATTCCGAAAGAAATAGTAATATAATTCAAAAAATTATAAAACCTCTTCCCGGCATTTTTTTCTAGACAAAACGGGACGAGATAGGCCGAAAAAGTAAAAACAAAATTTTACTCCAGAATTCCGTTCGTAATCGACCCGGGCAAGAAAATTCTGATAAAAATAGTAAAAAATTTCAAAAAATTATAAAACCTCTTCCCGGCATTATTTTTAGCCAAAACGGGACGAGATAGGCTGAAAAAGTGAAAACAAAATTTTACTCCAGAATTCCGTTCACACTCGACCCGGGCAAGAAAATTCCTAAAAAAATAGTAAGAAAATTCAAAAAATTATAAAACCTCTTCCCAGCATTATTTTTTGCCAAAAAGGGATGAGATAGGCCGTAAAAGTGAAAACGAAATTTTACTCCAGAATTTAGTTCATACTCGACCTGGGCAAAAAAATTCCGAAAAAAATAGTAAAAAAATTCAAAAAATTATAAAACCTCTTCCCAACATTATTTTTAGCCAAAACAGGACGAGATAGGCCGAAAAAGTGAAAACAAAATTTTACTCCAGAATTCCGTTCATACTCGATCCGGGCAAAAAAATTCCAAAAAAAATAGTAAAAATTCAAAAAATTAGACACCTTTTCCCGGCATTATTTTTAGCCAAAACGGGATGAGATAGGCCGAAAAAGTGAAAACAAAATTTTACTCCAGAATTCCGTTCAAACTCGACCCGGGCAAAAAAATTCCGAAAAAAATAGTAAAGAAATTCAAAAAATTATAAAACCTCTTCCCTGCATTATTTTTAGCAAAAACGGGATGAGATAGGCCAAAAAAGTGAAAACAAAATTTTACTCCAGAATTCCGTTCATATTCGAATCGGGCAAGAAAATTCCGAAAAAAATAGTAAAAAAATTCAAAAAATTATAAAACCTCTTCCCGACATTATTTTTAGACAAAAAGGAAGGAGATAGGCTGAAAAAGTGAACACAAAATTTTACTCCAGAATCCCGTTAATACTCGACCCGGGCAAGAAAATTTCTAAAAAAATAGTAAAAAAATTCAAAAAATTATAAAACCTATTCCCGTCATTTTTTTTAGACAAAACGGGACGAGATAGGCCGAAAAAGTGAAAACAAAATTTTACTCCAGAATTCCGTTCATCCACGACCCGAGCAAGAAAATTCCGAAAAAAATAGTAAGAAAATTCAAAAAATTATAAAACCTATTCCCGGCATTATTTTTAGCGAAAACGGGATGAGATAAGCCGAAAAAGTGAAAACAAAATTTTACTCCAGAATTCCGGTCATATCCGGGCAAGAAAATTCCGAAAAAAATAGTAAGAAAATTCAAAAAATTATAAAACCTCTTCCCGGCATTATTTTTAGACAAAAACGGGATAAGATAGGCCGAAAAAGTGAAAACAAAATTTTACTCCAGAATTCCGTTCATACTCGACCCGGGCAAGAAAATTCCGAAAAAAATAGTAAAAAAATTCAAAAAATTATAAAACCTCTTCCCGGCATTATTTTTAGCGAAAACGGGATAGCCAAAAAGGGTTCATACTCGACCCGGGCAAGAAAATTCCGATGGGATTTTTGAAAGGGATGAGATGGGCTGAAAAAGTGAAAACAAAATTTTACTCCAGAATTCCGTTCATACTCGACCCGGGCAAGAAAATTCCGAAAAAAATAGTAAGAAAATTTAAAAAATTATAAAACCTCTTCTCGGCATTTTTTTTCGCCCAAACGGGACGAGATAGGCTGTAAAAGCAAAAAAAAAAATTTTACTCCAGAATTCCGTTCATAATCGACCCGGGCAAGAAAATTCCGAAAAAAAAGTAAAAAAATTCAAAAAATTATTAAACCTCTTCCCGGCAGTATTTTTAGCCAAAAAGGGATGAGATAGGCCGAAAAAGTGAAAAAAAAATTTTACTCCAGAATTCCGTTCATACTCGACCCGGGCAAAAAAATTCCGAAAAAAATAGTAAAGAAATTCAAAAAATTATAAAACCTCTTCCCGGCATTATTTTTAGCCAAAACGGGATGAGATAGGCCAAAAAATTGAAAACAAAATTTTACTCCAGAATTCCGTTCATACTCGATCGGGCAAGAAAATTCCGAAAAAAATAGTAAAAAAATTCAAAAAATTATAAAACCTCTTCCCGACATTATTTTTAGACAAAAAGGAGGAGATAGGCTGAAAAAGTGAACACAAAATTTTACTCCAGAATCCCGTTAATACTCGACCCGGGCAAGAAAATTTCGAAAAAAATAGTAAAAAAATTCAAATAATTATAAAACCTCTTCCCGTCATTTTTTTTAGACAAAACGGGACGAGATAGGCCGAAAAAGTGAAAGCAAAATTTTACTCCAAAATTTCGTTCATCCACGACCCGAGCAAGAAAATTCCGAAAAAAATAGTAAGAAAATTCAAAAAATTATAAAACCTATTCCCGGCATTATTTATAGCGAAAACGGGATGAGATAAGCGGAAAAAGTGAAAACAAAATTTTACTCCAAAATTTCGTTCATCCACGACCCGAGCAAGAAAATTCCGAAAAAAATAGTAAGAAAATTCAAAAAATTATAAAACCTATTCCCGGCATTATTATTAGCGAAAACGGGATAAGATAAGCCGAAAAAGTGAAAACAAAATTTTACTCCAGAATTCCATTCGTAATCGACCCGGGCAAAAAAAATTCCGAAAAAAATAGTAAAAAAATTCAAAAAATTATAAAACCTCTTCCCAACATTATTTTTAGCCAAAACAGGACGAGATAGGCCGAAAAAGTAAAAACAAAATTTTACTCCAGAATTCCGTTCATACTAGACCCGGGAAAGAAAATTCAGAAAAAAATAGCAAAAAAATTCAAATAATTATAAAACCTCTTCCCGGCATTTTTTTTTAGACAAAACGGGACAAGATAGGCCGAAAAAGTGAAAACAAAATTTTACTCCAAAATTTCGTTCACCCACGACCCGAGCAAGAAAATTCCGAAAAAAATAGTAAGAAAATTCAAAAAATTATAAAACCTATTCCCGGCATTATTGTTAGCGAAAACGGGATAAGATAAGCCGAAAAAGTGAAAACAAAATTTTACTCCAGAATTCCGTTCATACTCGACCCGGGCAAGAAAATTCCGAAAAAAACTCAAAAAATTATAATACCTCTTCCCGTATTATTTTTAGCCAAAAAGGGATGAGATGGGCTGAAAAAGTGAAAACAAAATTTTACTCCAGAATTCCGTTCATACTCGACCCGGGCAAGAAAATTCCGAAAAAAATAGTAAGAAAATTTAAAAAATTATAAAACCTCTTCTCGGCATTTTTTTTCGCCCAAACGGGACGAGATAGGCTGTAAAAGCAAAAAAAAAAATTTTACTCCAGAATTCCGTTCATAATCGACCCGGGCAAGAAAATTCCGAAAAAAAAGTAAAAAAATTCAAAAAATTATTAAACCTCTTCCCTGCAGTATTTTTAGCCAAAAAGGGATGAGATAGGCCGAAAAAGTGAAAGCAAAATTTTACTCCAGAATTCCGTTCATACTCGACCCGGGCAAAAAAATTCCGAAAAAAACAGTAAAGAAATTCAAAAAATTATAAAACCTCTTCCCGGCATTATTTTTAGCGAAAACGGGATGAGATAGGCCAAAAAAGTGAAAACAAAATTTTACTCCAGAATTACGTTCATATTCGAATCGGGCAAGAAAATTCCGAAAAAAATGGTAAAAAAATTCAAAAAATTATAAAACCTCTTCCTGACATTATTTTTAGACAAAAAAGGAGGAGATAGGCTGAAAAAGTGAACACAAAATTTTACTCCAGAATCACGTTAATACTCGACCCGGGCAAGAAAATTTCGAAAAAAATAGTAAAAAAATTCAAATAATTATAAAACCTCTTCCCGGCATTTTTTTTAGACAAAACGGGACAAGATAGGCCGAAAAAGTGAAAACAAAATTTTACTCCAAAATTTCGTTCATCCACGACCCGAGCAAGAAAATTCCGAAAAAAATAGTAAGAAAATTCAAAAAATTATAAAACCTATTCCCGGCATTATTATTAGCCAAGACGGGATAAGATAAGCCGAAAAAGTGAAAACAAAATTTTACTCCAGAATTCCGTTCATACTCGACCTGGGCAAGAAAATTCCGAAAAAAACTAGCAAAAAAACTCAAAAAATTATAATACCTCTTCCCGTATTATTTTTAGCCAAAAAGGGATGAGATTGGCTGAAAAAGTGAAAACAAAATTTTACTGCAGAATTCCGTTCATACTCGACCCGGGCAAGAAAATTCCGAAAAAAATAGTAAGAAAATTTAAAAAATTATAAAACCTCTTCTCGGCATTTTTTTTCGCCCAAACGGGACGAGATAGGTTGTAAAAGCAAAAACAAAATTTTACTCCAAAATTCCGTTCATAATCGACCCGGGCAAGAAAATTCCGAAAAAAAAGTAAAAAAATTCAAAAAATTATTAAACCTCTTCCCGGCAGTATTTTTTGCCAAAAAGGGATGAGATAGGCCGAAAAAGTGAAAACAAAATTTTACTCCAGAATTCCGTTCATACTCGATTCGGGAAAAAAAATTCCAAAAAAAATAGTAAAAAAATTCAAAAAATTAGAACACCTCTTCCCGGCATTATTTTTAGCCAAAACGGGATGAGATAGGCCGAAAAAGTGAAAGCAAAATTTTACTCCAGAATTCCGTTGATACTCGACCCGGGCAAAAAAATTCCGAAAAAAAACAGTAAAGAAATTCAAAAAATTATAAAACCTCTTCCCGGCATTATTTTTAGCGAAAACGGGATGAGATAGGCCAAAAAAGTGAAAACAAAATTTTACTCCAGAATTACGTTCATATTCGAATCGGGCAAGAAAATTCCGAAAAAAATGGTAAAAAATTTCAAAAAATTATAAAACCTCTTCCCGACATTATTTTTAGACAAAAAGGGAGGAGATAGGCCGATAAAGTGAACACAAAATTTTACTCCAGAATCACGTTAATACTCGACCCGGGCAATAAAATTTCGAAAAAAATAGTAAAAAAATTCAAATAATTATAAAACCTCTTCCCGGCATTTTTTTTTAGACAAAACGGGACAAGATAGGCCGAAAAAGTGAAAATAAAATTTTACTCCAAATTTCCGTTCATCGACGACCCGAGCAAGAAAATTCCGAAAAAAATTGTAAGAAAATTCAAAAAATTATAAAACCTATTCCTGGCATTATTTTTAGCGAAAACGGGATGAGATAAGCCGAAAAAGTGAAAACAAAACTTTACTCCCGAATTCCGTTCATACTCGACCCTGGCAAGAAAATTCCGAAAAAAATAGTAAAAAAATTCAAAAAATTATAAAACCTATTCCCGACATTTTTTCTAGACATAACGGGACGAGTTAGGCCAAAAAAGTGAAAACAAAATTTTACCCCAGAATTCCGTTCATACTCGACCCGAGCAAGAAAATTCCGAAAAAAATAGTAAGAAAATTCAAAAAATTATAAAACCTATTGCGGGCATTATTTTTAGTGAAAATAGGATGAGATAAGCCGAAAAAGTGAAAACAAAATTTTACTCCAGAATTCCGGTCATATTCAAATCGGGCAAGAAAATTCCGAAAAAAATAGTAAAAAAATTCAAAAAATTATAAAACCTCTTCCTGACATTATTTTTAGACAAAAAGGGAGGAGATAGGCCGAAGAAGTGAACACAAAATTTTACACCAGAATTCCGTTCATACTCGAAACGGGCAAGAGAATTCCAAAAAAAATAGTAAAAAAATTCAAAAAATTATAAAACCTCTTCCCGGCATTATTTTTAGCCAAAACGGGACGAGATAGGCTGAAAAAGTGAAAACAAAATTTTACTCCAGAATTCCGTTCACACTCGACCCGGGCAAGAAAATTCCTAAAAAAATAGTAAGAGAATTCAAAAAATTATAAAACCTCTTCCCAGCATTATTTTTAGCCACAAAGGGATGAGATAGGCCGAAAAAGTGAAAACGAAATTTTACTCCAGAATTTAGTTCATACTCGACCTGCGCAAAAAAATTCCGAAAAAAATAGTAAAAAAATTCAAAAAATTATAAAACCTCTTCCCAACATTATTTTTAGCCAAAACAGGACGAGATAGGCCGAAAAAGTGAAAACAAAATTTTACTCCAGAATTCCGTTCATACTCGATCCGGGCAAAAAAATTCCAAAAAAAATAGTAAAAATTCAAAAAATTAGAACACCTCTTCCCGGCATTATTTTTAGCCAAAACGGGATGAGAAAGGTCGAAAAAGTGAAAACAAAATTTTACTCCAGAATTCCGTTCAAACTCGACCCGGGCAAAAAAATTCGGAAAAAAATAGTAAAGAAATTCAAAAAATTATAAAACATCTTCCCTGCATTATTTTTAGCAAAAA
>NW_022154997.1:0-26387 GCF_001633185.2 Quercus lobata | reverse complement strand
GTAACACCCCGACCCAATTTTTTATATTAAACTATGGGTTTAAGTGGTTAAGTATTATTTAATATTTTAAGCCACTTTTTTTTTATAATTAATATAAGAGTATTTAATAAGCATATTATTTTATAATGCCATTGAATGAGAATTTTAAAGATTATAAATAATTGAAATGACTATTTGTATTATAAATATATACTTAGTATGTGCAAACTATATTAAGTGGTTTAAGTTACTAGATATATATATGTTTGTATGTATGTGTATGCAAAGTGATATTATTTTTGTAGAAAATTAAGTGTATAAAGGTAAGGGTCTATTTGCAAAGTTATTTTGTTATTTGGACCTTTCTAGAGTTTAGAACTATGGGAGGGTGAAAGGTATAAATACTAAAAGTTGAAAAGGTAAGTTATCCTCTCTTTCCTAGCACTACACGTGAATCACCCAAGATATTTTGCTAGACTTCTTGGCTGCACCAGAAATTTCCTTGGTCATTCTTGCTTTCCTTCTTTGTTTTATTCCTTCTTTGTTCTTATTGGTTGCACCTTTATCTCTTCTTTGACTTTCTCAAAGAAAGAAGACTCAAGAAACTCTTTTGCTCCCATTTTCCCACGGATCAATGCAAATCAGAAATTTGCACCTCACTTTTCTCTCTTTTGTCTTAAGGAAAGTGCTAGGAAGCTCCCTTGAGTCTCTCTCTTGAGTCCAAGGGTTCACACACCAAAAGAAAGAAAATTCGGATTTTTTTAGAAAATAACTATAAAATCTAAACAATATCATTAGTTAGCAAACGTTTCAAACTATTTTGGTTTCTAACAATTCGAGTTTATTGGAGTCGATTTGTGGGTTGTAAAATTGAGTTTAGGATACTCGATTTTCCTTTTTTGCAGTGAATGGCGTGGGAAATGGGCGTACAGAAATCGAGTTAAATAAACTCGATTTCCATGCTTACAAACCAAGTCCAACGAACTCGGTTTTTACACATGGAAATCGAGTTAAATAAACTCGATTTCCATGCATACAAACCGAGTCCAATACACTCGGTTTTTACACATAGAAATCGAGTCCATTGGACTCGATTTCTGTGTTTAAAAAACAAGTCTATTAGACTCGGTTTGTATGTATAAAATCCGAATCTAAGTTGGTTTTGCCACACGTGTCTCTCAACAAAACTGAAAAAAAAAACTCTCATTCAAAACAGTCTCAAAAAAACTCAGTCCTCCCCACACTTACAATACTCTCAAAAAAAACTCTTTAGTTCAAAAAACTCTCTCATTCCCTCCCACACTCACAGTGCATCACTCAAAAAACTCAGTCTCTCTCTCTCTCTCTCACTCTCAGTCCTCTTCAGCTCCGTCCTTCTCCGTCGCCGTTCCGTCGCACTCATCCCTCTCTTCAGCTCCGTCGCCGTTCCGTCGCACTCATCCCTCTCTCCGTCGCCGTCGGCCCTCCATCTCGCTCCGGTCTCTCACTTCCCGTCGCCGTCGCCGTCTGGTTTTCACAAACAATTTCCATTTAGGTACGTTTCTATTACTTCACCGATTTCTTATTTTCTAACTTTTTAATGTCAAGTATTGGGCTTTCCCTCTGTTTGGCAGCCGAGAAACTGCAGGAAAGCAAAAGAAAATTAGTAAGAAAAGTTTGAGTCTTATGTTAAAGTATTTTTTTTTTTTGGAGTTTTTATCTCAGCGAAAGCATTGGTTGAGTGGTGAGTTTTGCTTTTTGTTGTGTACCAAAATAATGAATAGCCTTGGATCATGTTTCTACTACGATCTATCATCAAATTAATATGGGGTTTCATTATGTTGATTTGTCATGTGTTAGAAACGGTTCATGCTTGAGAAAATTATCTGTGTATTCTTGTATAAAGTATGAGTACTATATGTTTGAAGAAATGTTTAAATGAATAGAATCTATTTTATTATGACTTGTACCTCAGAGCATGATTTAAGTATTTGTATATGTGTGTACTTTTGCGATTCCTTTATTATGTTTTTATATGGTGGTTGAAGTAATTTGCCTGATAGAGGTGCTGAATGCTGATATTGTCATCCTAAACATTCAAACTGGTTGGCATCTTCTAAGATGGATGTTGGCTCCAAGTATAGCATAATATGTTGTTAAGTTTAAACGTCTTGTAAAATGGAAAATTGGGTTGGAAACATTAGATAGTGTTATGAATGTAGACGTGTTAGATGTTTAATTGGTGTCATGTAGTTACCTTGTGCATCAATTTATTATACTGTTTATAATAGTATTGTTTTGGCTGCTTTGTGCTTTTTGTATGTAGTCTTTTTTTCAATAAAATTATTCTTATAAAAAAAAGGCTCTCCTAAATATTACAATATGAAATTCATCATATATATTAAAATGTCTATCTAGAAATTTATTTTCCTTTCTTCCTTCTTTATATAAGCATAGAAATGATGTTCATCCATATATATACATATTTGAGGTGCTAATTGCATTTTATACCTTGCAGGAATAGGCTTGAAAAGGCTTCACAACATAAGCTTTTAGAGAAGGTAGTTGCATAGTGATATTGCAGGTAATGATTCTACTATGTTGCTGCATTTCAAATCTTGGCTGCCATGTTTGCTTTGTTACCTTTGTTCATTTGCTTTACTATATACATTGCTGTTATTGAAGATTTTTTATTTATTTATTTATTTATTTTTTGTCCTGGTATTTAAATTTTGCATTATATTGTCTTATTTTTAACATCTGGTTCTTCACTTCTTCTGCATAGTTTTCACATGAATCTACACAGGCAATGCTGCAATGTTGAAATGATTTTATGATTTCTTACATTATGTTTGGTAGGATGAAGTGTAGAAATGAGATTTTTCGTACCTACTTGTGTTGGGGTGGTAGGGTAAAGGCTTTGTTCACCATTGTACCCTGGTTTGGATGTTTTGTTGTGAGTTCAGACAATCAATTTTAGAAAGTCTTTTCAGAACCCACCCCACAAACTCCTCCCCCCTTTTTAATTTTTTCAGATCTTTTATGTAGCACGTAACTGTAGGGTCCATTTGGTAGGAGGGAAAATAGTAGGGCCAACTATGTGGGTAGCCCAAATTAATCAACGCGGATATGATTTTCCTTCATTCTTTTTGTCACCTTTTGTAAAACTTCATTGTAGCCCAAATTAATTTTATGAGTAACGAGGACCATCTGCTTGTTGTCAAAATAAACTGAATCATTTTCTTGTTCATCACTTTCCTTGCCAATTTAACATGTGATTATATTACTCTTGACTCCCTAAACTTCGTGCAGTATGGCTGCTGTTCCTGCTCAGCTCCCTGATGAGTTTGGTCCTGGGCCCACTGACGATTCGGTGTTAAGGTTTATAAAAACACATCGAGCGTGCGCTGTTTGGGAAGGCAAGGTAAAAATTAAAACCGACCACCTGCTGAATATTCTCTTCTTATCCTTCTACATTATGTTGATTTTTTTTTCTTCCCATTTCTGAAATTTTAAGTGTCAATGGTATTACTAGCTTTCAATGCATGGTCATGCGCATTAGTTGGGTTAAGTTAGATTGGTTGATTGTTAGTGTGGGTGTACATGAACAAAGCAATCCTAGGTTCATAAGAGTTATTTTTGTTTGAAGCAATGTGACCTGTGATAATTTTATTGTTGCTTGGCAAGAAGTTGTTCAGGTTGTGGTTGTTGCAGTAATTTTTATTGTTATTATTGAGAACGCTAGCCTTTGCCTCTAGTTTCTTTTACTTTCCTCTATTTAGGTTGTTTATTTTCCATATCATGTCAAACAGATATGATCCTTAGGTTCCAAAAGCAAAACATAGAAGTTTATATTTAGGAATCCATTTGGAATTACAACTTGTGTAACAAACCTAGCTTAATGAATCATATTGAAGACAAGCTTTTGTCATAAATCAAATAAAATCCTTAAGGACCCTTTTCACTTGAGTTTCTTACTTGCATTAAAATACTTAGTTAAGTAAATTCAAGGGTTGGACAACAACAGAGCTTAAGGGAAAACAAACACAAATCAGCAACTATGACAACGAAATACAACCAAATTCCAAGATAGTTACTTAAAGCTTCTTAAATTAATGAAATAGCTTTAAGAAGCCTTTTGACTTTTCCTGGTTTAGAGGCAGCAATAGACTGGTCGCATGGGAAGCCTTTCATTACTAGACAAATGTATAAAATGCATTGCATCCTTTTATTTTTCTCCCGTTGTTGCTTTTTTTTTTGTTTTTATTTTTTCTTTTTGGGGTTGATATTTTAAGGTCCCTTCATAACTGCTTTATTTTTGTTTTTTGGGATCAATAACTACAATCATATATACAAAGGTTATGGCATATTGCATCTCATCACCATAGTTCTATCATGTGCAGGATCCAGGGCCACTGAAATGCCGCGGTCGTAATGACGAATTCCGAAAACGACGCCGGATAGTGGTGGATGATCGTATCGTCGACATTGTGAAGAGAGTTGGATTAGAGGGGCTGTATAGGACCCCGGGTAGAGAGATTGATCATAACCTGATCACGGCCTTCATTGAGCGATGGCGGCCTGAAACCCACACCTTCCACCTGCCACATGGTGAGACAACGATCACATTACAAGATGTGGAGGTTCTTTTCGGGATTCCAATCGATGGTGAGGCAATTGTTGGAACAACTGACTTGAAATGGAAAGATGAATGTCAGAGTCTGCTTGGAATTGCTACTAATGACACCACGCTTAAAGGACAAAGGATCCAAATAAAGAAGCTACTAGAAAAAATTGACGAAGGGTTGCCCGATGATGCAACAGAGGTGGTTGTGCATCAATATGCACGGTGTTATATCCTAGCACTCCTGGCAGACACAATTTTCGCCGACAAGTCTGGTGATAAGGTGCATACAATGTGGTTGCAGATGCTGAGGGACCTACGGAATCCACCTCAGTACAGTTGGGGGAGCGCTTGCCTTGCATGGCTGTACAGAGAGTTATGCAGGGCAACCGACAGAGGTGCTAGTCAGATTGGTGGGGCCTTGTTGCTAGTTCAGTATTGGGCATGGGTCAGATTCCCTTTTTTGTGCCCAAGGATGGACCTCCCACCAGATGGTGCATATGGCCCACCATTTGCACCTTCTCCATTGTCTATTAAGTAAGTCTCTTCCTTGACCGATTTTCTCTATTGGAAATAGATCCATAATTTTAAACACATTGTTAGACATAGAAAATAAAATTTTAACCTTGATATTCTTCTAATTGTGACTCATTAATAGGATTTTTATTTATGTTTTTTATATATCGTTTGACAACCACGGAGGTCATATGTTATGATTGATGTATAATATAAGTCTTATTAATTTTTAGCTCCACCACTAATCATATGTTTAGATAATCATTTATTAGTATAATCTTAGTGGTATGTACTGTTAAATTTACGATTGCCCATCATTTGTTGTTGTTTATTACTTCATATTCTCAATTCCAAGTATTGACTCCCTCTTTCACAATTGTAGGACTGTGTGGGTTGTGAACACCTTGAATAGCCCCGCCGAAATCTGTCTGGTCCGGTACCGTCAGCTTTTAGATTGTATGCATCCAAAGCAGGTACCAACATTGTGTTTATTCTATTGTTTATGACTATTGTTTATGACTATTGTTTATGACTGTTGTATTTATAAATGTAAAAGAGCTCATAGATATGGAACATTGCATAATGTGCTGCCCTTTGATTTGACTATTTTAGGTGGTGTGGCAACCATATGAAACTGAATTAGCCCACCTGCCTGCGTTTTGTGTCGCCGGAAGGGATGTATGGACGGCGAGGGTACCGCTTGTATGTTTCTGGCTAGTAGAGAAACATACACCGGACCGTGTTGTTCGTCAGTTCGGGATGGTACAAGAACCCCCCCTATATGTTGATACTGACGAAGCCCTTCATGCCATAGACTTGAGGGGGAAGATGGAGGTGAATTGGAGGGACAGACATTATGGCCATATCCGAGTATGGGATACTCGAGCACGATCTCTATGTCCTGGAGCACGACTAGAGGGTGATATGTCGCCTGCTCATCCATACTTCGATTGGTACGATAGGGTGACTTGGAGGTTCGTCGACCACACTTCGGCTTCACTTATTATTATGGTAATTGCTTTGACCTTTCTTTTCAATTTTTGTTGCGTATCAGGAACTTCAGTATGATGTACTAATTGTATTTATTTACTTTCAGGTTGCCAGTCACAAGAAGTTGTTGAGACTTTATACAGTAGGCAGTCTTGAGTACAACCATATTTCAGCTGTACTTAAGACAGTGGAACGCCTTCATCGTATAACTGCTCGACTTCCGTTGGAAAATATCGATGGGGCAAATCCAGAAGCGCCAGAAGATACTGGACGACCAAGCACGAGCTCAACTCGTGCCAGCCATAGCCATGGTCAGCGTGCTGCATCCCATCAGGTTGTCAGTAGGGCAGATCTCCCTCCACCCCCACGTGCATCTCCTGCCCCAGAGTTCCCTCCACCTCCACATGCATCTCCTTCCCCAGAGATCCCTCCACATACTGCTCATGCAGTTTCTAACCTAGATATCTCTCTACCCACTACTCATGCATCTTTTCACCCCGAGATCCTTTCACACACCTCACATACATTTTTTGATCCTGCTCATCTTTCATTTACTCCACCATCCTTTGATCTCGGCCCTGATTTCAATCAAACCCCTCCTGTCATGCACACGCAATCCCCATCGTACAACATTCGTCATATAGACCATGTACCGCCCCATAGTCACTCCATGTCATTCATGCCCACTCCTAGACTGCATATAGATCCCATGAGTACGGGCACTCACATTTCATTTTGTAAGGTTGAATTTATTCAACCATCTAATTGGCTTTATTCCGTGCCAAATTTGCTTGTAATTCAGCATTTAGTAACCCTGTATTTAGGTGGGTTTGATGTAAGGGTAGTGAGTGAGATAGAGTGAAGTTTGCTCAAGAGTGTGCAAGAAAACAGAGTGTCGCGGCTGGGTCTCGCGGGTGACTCGCGGCTTCAAGCCGCCAGAAGCAACCTCACGTGCCAAGCATGCTGGAAGGTGAACAGTCTGCTAGCTGGAGCACTACAGGACAAAACAGGACAACTGGCCATACGGTTATCTCGCGACTGGATCTCGCGACTTAGTCAAGCCGCGAGGTCAAGCCGCGAGCCACCCCTGTTTTGTAGAATTCTGTCGTTTCACATTCCTCTCCACTCCAGTATAAATACCCCTATTACCCACGATTGAAAGAGAGCTTCCAGAGAGAATTTTGAGAGAGAAACCCTAAAGAAAAACCAGATTGTTTCACCCACAATCTCTACCTTAGAATCTCTTCAAATTCCTCAACTCTCTTCCTCTCCATTGTTAAATCCTTGAGAGGCTTTATACCAAACCAGGTTCTCACCATTATCATCATTGTGAGTCTGCTGTTTGGATTTCTGGGAAGCAGTTAGGAAGGAACCAATCTTCATTGGTTGATGCTATGGTCTAGTAGCGGAATCCGGAAAGCTAGAAAAGAAAAAGGTTCGGCGCAACCTCGTTGGAGCAAGAAGCTTGGAGGGCTTAGGTGCACTGGGTAGATTAGGCTTGGAGGGTCTATTGCTGTCCTTGTATCCCAACTATATTTTCTAGTGGATTGATTACCGCTTGGAGGGCGGCGGAGAGGTTTTTCGCCGAGGACTTCGGTTTCCTCTTCGATAACACATCGCGTGTTGTCTTTGTGCTTGCATCTTCCTTCCTCTATCTTTGCCTTTAAATTATCTGCTGTGGATTTTATTTTGTTATGGCTTAGATAGTATTTAATCAATTTCGTATGATAGCATATGTTAAGTTTCCGCACACTAGTTGTTTGACATATTGCTTGAATTGATTAAGTTGTTATTTGGGGGTCTAAACGTTCAAAGGTGTTTTATACACGTTTTTGAACTTTCACATTTGCTACACCATCCTCCCCCGCAGTTGTTGGGAGTCAAGCAAAACAACCAGCTGTGCATGTTGAGAATGAGCAGGTTGTTGGGTTACAGTCACCCCCACAAGGTCGACCTAAACGTACAATGAAAGCACCTCCTTGTGGGACAGGTGGTCACAAAGCAGGACACAACGCTGGCCCCACGGTATGACAAATCATTTAATGTAATAAATATCGAGTAACTACTGTTATGGTTGGTATTGGAATTCATGTAATCCATTGTTTGGTTGTAACTTCATCTTTGCAGCAACGTGAGGAGCCTCACGAAGGAGATGTAGTACCCCCTCCCCCACATACCAGACACTATACGAGACAGCATAAGCGTAAAATGCATTAGGATTAGCATCCCATAGAGGTTCTCTCTCTCTCTTGCTCTCTGAAATCACTTTTTTTTTATTTATTTAATTCTTTTAATGCTTTGAAAACATTCCTAATTATTTGATGTGGGTTTATCAAGAAACAAAGGAGGACACTCGAGAATTGGAGTTTCTGACCCTAAGTGATGATCAGCACTTAGCTTAGAAAACAGCTCACTCTTTCTAGGTTGGACCTGAAAATGCTTCACAGGTTTGTTAGGATCTCTCTTTCTGCCATATTAATGGTGTTTTTAACAATTAATTTGAATTGACTTTTAGGTAAAATGATAATGTAATGCTTTCAGTTTTCAAATTTTGAACTGCACGTTATAATTTTTTGCCATGGAGCAGGTTATTTTGTCCAGTCCCGTACTGAATGAAGGGGAGCTTGAGTCCTTGCTAAATGATCCCTCTTTGAAACCTCAAGTTTTGCCAACATTTTTTGATATTCGTAAAGGAGTTGATGCTTCCTTGGAAAAGACACTAAATATATATAGTGAAGCTGCTGATGAAGCTGTTCGAAATGGTTCCCAACTGCTTGTTCTGTCAGACCGTTCTGATGTGCTGGTAAAAAACTTTCGCCTTACCTCTGTATTCATCCTGAAGTTATCTTTGTTTTTATATCTCAATCCTTTTTTTAGCTCATTGAGAGTTTATATCTACTGTGAGCATGAGTTAAATTTATTAAGTTAAAAAGAATCATATTTAGTTAAATGACCATTGAACAAAAACTTTTCTGGTGGCTTATCGTTCCATTATTTAAACTCCCACCAAATATTAATTTCCTTGTTTGGATATCATAGAGAAAAGGAACTAGCATTCATCAGCTCTATGAAATTCTTGTTGGTTTAGTATATGCCTATACCATATACCTTATTTCTGGTGGCTTTATTTGCTTAAAAAAGAAGCAAAATAAGCAAAGTAAAAAACAAAGCCTAACAACAAATTCAAAAATTCTTTCATCATTTGTTTGTTTGCATAATTAACAAATCAATGCTATTAGATTGGTGGATTCTGTACCTGATATTTCTTTCATGCTTAATGCATGCTGGAGATGGTGCTGCCATGTCAAATCAGTCAAAATCTCTTTTACACTTGCATCTCCCCTTAATTATTTACCTCTTCCTCTGTTGAACAGAACATGATCAGTGTAGCCTAATAAGCGTTTATACAGATCACAGTTGCTCAGAGTAATTATAGGCTGATCAACTTGATGTCAAAAATTAAATTCAGTAACTTATATTTTGACTTACAGATAGTCAATCAGCGTGAGGCAGCCAGTAGCAACATCTTCAGGCAGAAGGAGTTTAATCTTCAATCACTTGGTATAGGTGGTCTAAGTGCAGAGTTTGCAGATATATTTCGAAGAGCCTTTGCTTCGCGTGTTTTCCCTCCCCATGTGACAAATAAGTAATATTTTCAATTTGTCATTTATGCATTAATTCTTCTAGTCTGTTTTATTTCCATAACATGCTCTTACCTGGAAATTTCTTCGTCTTCTAGATTGGGGATTAAGCATGTGAAGGGTATGCTGCTTTATGGGCCTCCTGGTACTGGCAAAACACTTATGGCTCGTCAAATTGGAAAAATGTTGAATGGAAGGGAACCAAAGGTTTGTATATGGTTAATTTTATTTATATATTTTCAGTCTTTCACCAAATGATAAAACTTATAGCTTTATGAGGCTAACACCTTATCATTTTCCATCTTCAGAATTAAGAGTTTTTATTTTTTTTATTCTTTTATTTTTTTGTTTACCTTCCCCCTGTCCCCGTAAATGAGAGGGAGAGTTGAGCCATTGAAAGGTTTTTTATTTTTTTATAAGTAAGAACCAAAGAAAGTTTTAATAAATGTTTCTTGTCAGTAACAATATAGTAATATTAAGTATAAAGACAAATGATTTTGATAATATTTTTAGACCTTGATGAAATTATAACTAGTGTTTTCTCAAGGCTCATAAGTTTGTATTCTTATTTACATGGCCTGCTAATCTTATTAAAAAATTTAGCGTTGTCATTTTTACTTTGCAATGAGCAAAGAATTGATTTGTTCTGTACATTTTGTTTATTGTAATTCCATAATTTCATTGACCTAAAGACTTTGAGTTCATCTTTTAAAACTGGTGTATGAAGTTTCAAAACAAGCATCTAATGCACAAAATTGAGTAGAATGAAGCTTTTTAACTATCTCTAGGTTGGTAGTGTTGCAGTTGAATTGGTTTAGTAATTCAAAAAACAAATATCAAATGTTTAAGATTATTTCTAGTCTTGTTTAAGCATAGACCATGAGTTCACTTACTATTTGACTGACATTGAACTTTATTCCATAGACATACAAATTTATCCGGAAATGATGACCACGATGAATCGCACTCTTTTTCTTTAATTTGTCAAGCAGAAATGCTTCTCAGGCACATGATTGACACAAAATCTCATGAAGATATATCTTATATGAGAAGGCAGGCAGTGTCATCTCTATTTTATTTTCTTGCAACATAAAACCTAGTGCACATCCATCCATCCACTTTCGGTTATGTCATGGTTTAAATATCAATAGTCACTGGGTCTTTTGGTGTGTTCAATTTTCATTTGAGCATATGCTCAATTGCTAGTGCATACTTTTCATTTTGATGCTGGAACATTGTTTTCGGGTTCCAAAGCTAACTAAACATGTCTGAATTCTTTCTATTATAGCAACAAATTATTATTAGTATTCTATGCTGTTTTAATTACTTAACGTTCATCATTGTGATGATGAAGTAATTTTTTGTCAATAAAATTTCTATTACTTATAAAAACAAATAAATTATAAGTATTCTATGCTTCACATTCTATAAGATGGTGAAAATCTATTCTTGCAGTTTATGGACCATCTTTTTTATTTTTTACCCTTTTTGTGACAAATTGTTACAGATTGTTAACGGCCCTGAAGTTTTGAACAAATACCTTGGTGAAACTGAAAAGAATGTTAGGGATCTATTTGCTGATGCTGAGAATGATCAAAGAGCTCGAGGTAAGGGAGATATAGCAGGCGTATTCCTAGGTTGGTCTTTTGGTGATCACTAATGCCATCATGTTCTTTTCCTTTTCAGGGGACCAAAGTGATCTGCATGTCATAATTTTTGATGAAATTGATGCTATTTGTAAGGTACATGATTCTTCAAATATTTGTTAACGTTTTTTTTTTCCCCCTGCCAGTAGATTGATAGTGACATCAATTTGTTGCTTTTGATTGACACACACACACACACACACACACACACATATATATATATATATGCATGTATTTATAGTTAGTTAATTAGCATTTTCCTCTGACTGAATCTATTGTTCTTGAATGTCCTGGAGTGTCATTTATTTGAATATCTAAGGTGTGCGGAATCTATAGATTAACTTCCTTATGCGGTTAGAAATGCTTGGTATAGTTTCATAACTCTTTATGTTGTCTTAATGAACAATAATGACCATTCCAAGAATTGGGACCCTGAGTCAAAGAATCAGCCTAAGTGACATAGTGCTAAGAGTTGTAGATGAGTAGGCCTTTGGACATAAAATATATTTATATATGTTTATGTATATATTAACTTGAATCCTAGTTCCCTTCTTGACCTCTAAGCGAACATGCTATTATTAGTATGATTTTAAAAGCTACAGCACAAGAACACATTGGTAACACCTACATGGTTAGATTTCCACCGGAGGTCTGCATTGTTTAATATGTCAAAGAAACAATGTCAATTTTTAGATTTAAGGTTCTCTGGTTATGTAATCCAAGTTTTTTAGCAAATGGAAAGAGCTCAATGCATGTTCTCATTTTGCATTTGCAGTCAAGAGGTTCAACTAGAGATTGTACAGGTGTTCGTGACAGTATTGTGAACCAGCTTCTTACAAAGGTTAGTTAGAGGTTCAATTGCTTTTACAATCTTGCAAATCAGAGTGATTCTCTGCTAATAACTAAAAGACTATTTACTTTTCAGATTGATGGTGTGGAGTCTTTAAATAATGTCTTGCTTATTGGAATGACAAACAGAAAAGATTTACTTGATGAGGCCCTTTTAAGGTCTGTTTCTCTCCGTCTTCTGTGTTGCGTAACTGTCCATGCAACCTTAAATTGTTTTATGTCATGAAAAGCATGGATAGCAACTACTAGTTAACATTGATGTGCGTAGGTTGTAGCAACTACTAGTCAACGTTGGACTCTAAATCAAAGTCCAATAAATTTTATTTATTTATTCCTGCCAATGAGCTCTAGTTCAAACTGCCCTTCCTTGCAAAATGCGAGGTGGAGGGTGAGATCATGGATTCAAAACCTGTTGGGTGCATGTGTAATTACCAATAAAAGTCATTTATTAATTTGTTTATTCTTGATTTATAGACCAGGCCGCTTGGAGGTTCAAATTGAGATAAGCCTTCCTGATGAGAATGGTCGCTTATAGATTCTTCAAATTCATACAAACAAGATGAAAGAGAGTTCTTTTCTTGCTCCTGATGTGAACCTTCAAGAGCTTGGTATGTCCATTAGTGAGATATGCTTATGATATCTACTTATTCATCTATTATATGGCTGAAGTGACTGTTAAATGGAGACACGATTATATCTAAATTATATTTGCCTCCAGGTTTTGATTGGAGTTGTGTGTGTCTATATATATATATATATATATATATATAAATTTATAATATATTGAGAACATAATCCATACTAGAACATTTTTTACGCTGGCTTGGATAGTCAAACTCATGAAAAGGTATTGCAGTTGTGTGGATCTTAGAAAATTAAAGTACCAAATGATTTATAATTCAATTTAATCTAATATCTCCCTTACACCTAGCCCCAAGAAACCACACCCTTAATGATTTTCTATGTTACAACCAACTGTTAGTGGTGAAACTTAAGGATATGATTTTTTTTTTTTTGGGGGGTGGGGGGGATGCTGTTTAATGTGTCCAAAATTGATCTCTTTGAAAAAGTTGCAGTGATTCTTAAATTGTTTCTTACTTTATTATACAAATACTTTTGACCATGTGTTGAATGTTTAAATTGTTGCAATGTTTTGGTCTCTAGGAATGATAGATGAAGGTCTTGGTTGATTCAGTTATCTATTTTTGCGAGTGCAGCTGCTCGTACGAAAAACTATAGTGGTGCCGAACTTGAAGGTGTTGTAAAAAGTGCAGTATCTTATGCTTTGAATAGACAACTAAGTCTTGATGATCTCACCAAGCCAGTGGATGAAGAGAGTATTAAAGTTACCATGGATGATTTTTTGAATGCACTCCACGAAATAATTCCTGCATTTGGAGCCTCCACTGATGACCTTGAGCGGTGCAGGTATAGTTTTGAGCAATTTGAAAATGCTTTTAGCTTTCAGATTTTATTTATTTATTTTATTTTTAACTCACATCACATTGTCATGCTCGAGATAAGTCTTCCTAAGGTACATTATTTTAATAATTTTGACTTAAATCCCTTTGTTGTGGAATAGTTTATGTTGCATTGTATGGCATATATGACTAATTTGTTTACTATGTGAGAAATTTGGGATAATGATATTGTTGGCTGTCCAAAAAATTGGGTAACAAATGGTACTCTGTTTCTGCTGGAAGCTTGATTCTATTTACTATGGTGATTTGTAGACTGAATGGCATGGTGGACTGTGGTGATCAAAATAAGCACATTTATCAAAGAGCTATGCTACTTGTGGAGCAAGTTAAAGTGAGTAAAGGAAGTCCGCTTGTTACTTGTCTTCTGGAAGGCCCAAGTGGCAGGTATGCATGGTTTCTCTATTTTAATTGACTTTGTTAATTGCATCTTTTTTGAATCTTACCCTTTTTGGACAGTGGTAAAACCGCACTAGCAGCTACTGTTGGCATTGACAGTGATTTTCCATATGTCAAGATAGTAAGCTCCCTGCCCTATATTTTGGATATCTATCTTGTTACTTTCAAGGAATTTTTGCAGTCTCTTCTACTGTCCCTTCCATTTATACCTATTTCTAAATTTTGCCATTTTTTGGGTAGGTCTCAGCAGAATCAATGATTGGTCTTCACGAAAGCACTAAGTGTGCACAGATTGTCAAGGTTTGTCAAATGCAAAGGCCCGTTTGGAAGCAGTTTTTAAATTATAGTTTCTAGTATCTAATTGTTTGGTAACAATATTTTGCAAGGAGTCTTTAATCTGACTTCACTTTAGAGGATTCAAGTGCTGAATTTTGAGAACACCTCGAGCAACAGTTTTCAAAGTTATTATTAAGATAATAAATTTTGTTCTTACGTATTCCTCTCTTTCTCTCTCCCTCTCTCTGATCTCTCCCTCTCAACCTGATTTCTCTCTCCTCTGTTTCTGTCTGTCTCTCTCTCTCTCTCTCACACACACCATAGAACTCTCAGTGATGGCGGTGGAGCACCATCCCAAGTGTTGCTGTGGCGTCAGATCTGGGTATCCAAATCTGACCCCTCCTCCTCTCTGTTTTTCTCTTGTTCCTCCCTCTGTGTGTTTGCGTCAGATCTCAGTTTAGAACTGAGGCTGGTTTGTGATAAATTTTTATTAGATGAGTATTAATACCAGTTTTTGAGTGAAAATCTCATGCCAAACAGACCAAGTTTTGTTTTGGTTGAGAAAGCATGTATTGAAACACAATTTTGCAAAACCTTTTGAAAACTGAAAACTGGTTTCACTTACCAAACAGGTCCAAAGACTTTGACCATTCTTGGTTGCATTTTAAAAGATTTTTTTCCCTCCTTTATGTGATAGAACCAGTTCCAAGTCTAAATTGAGATTTGATGTATCTAAGACAAGTTTATACTGCACTTGCAGAGTTATCAATTATTTATTGTCTATTTACACTAGAAAGATATATACTTTTTAATGTTTTTCTTTAGTTTATGTGATTGGGAGGAAATTTTGAAGACTTATTTATAATGATATTCTTTAACAGGTATTTGAGGATGCATACAAGTCACCGCTGAGCATCATCGTTCTTGATGACATTGAAAGGTAAATCTACTGATGTGAATTGAATGAAGCTGTACTGCTTTTCTCCAGCACGTTTTTCATCTATTAATGATAATGAAGAAGTTCCTTAGATGATTTTACTGTAATTGTTGATGCAGGTTATTGGAGTATGTTGCCATTGGGCCTCGTTTTTCAAATATAATCTCTCAGACACTACTGGTCCTACTCAAGCGGCTTCCTCCAAAGGTTTTTCGTTGTTCTTTGTCTTTATTGGCTGGACTGTTCTTACAATTTCCTATTATATTATTATCAGTGAATTTCATGAAGAATAATTCTTTATTCAAATTGTATAATTGTAAGGGGTGGATATATATTTTTATAGGAAAAGTTAATGGATGCTCTAAAGGCATTGCTTTAGAAAACATTTATAAATACTTTTAATGGGAAAAGAAAAAATACTTAATTTTTTTGACAACTTTTTATATTTTTTTGACAACTCATTTTGGGACGTTAAGGAAAACAAGACACTCAACATCTCATGGAGGGAGTATGAAAAAATGGTGGCTTTATCTCAAGTTAAAAATTTAAACTTGGTAAGATGTGAGGCTGATGAGCTCTATCTCAACTGATGAGGTCACTAGTTCAAATCACCTATTTCCCCCTCTCCTTTAGGGAAAAGAACATATCAGAAAGATTATGTAAAATTGAAATGAAGGTTAATATTATTATTATTTTTACACCTCAGGTTCAAAATATTTTGGTTGATGTATCATGTATGATTTGGATCATAGGCAGTATGGAAATTCCCTCTTTATTACCAAATGTAGTGCATGTGTTATGCATGTTGGTAGTTACAAAACCTATAGAATTAGATATAAATTGTTCACAAAGATGTCAATGGTTTCAAAGTGGTAGCAATTGTGAAATCCACTTTTAAAATTGTTATATTTTCTTTCTGAACTATGGTCATGCTATCTTTCCAGTGCCATATTGAAAATGTAGTCTCCACTCTTCAAACCCCTCTTAGACACATACAACTTCGCTGAGTCTTACCCAGCATGAATGAGGGAAAAAAAAAAAAACACTGAATTCATTGTAGATTACAAATTTTGAAAGCGTAGCTAAGATCTGGGATCTCCTCCCCCATAACTGAGTGAAAGGATGAGCACGGGTTCTATCCCTTATGTACTCTTTTTTTGGGAGCTACATGTATGCATAAAATCCTAATGCTATTTGATGTAGTGGCGGAAGTTGGTCTGGTCTATTGTTTGGGATTATTCAGCTCCATATTGTCACCATCACTGGCTGTACAAAGAGCATTCATCGACAGGCTTATGTGTGATATTTTCTGATATCTTTGGGACATGTTTTTCCTTTAGTAGTTTTGTGATATCTGACTTGATGAATGGTAATTTTCTGACCTTCCTGAAGTTCTCATTACTAGTTCATTTTGTGTGCTCTGTTGTCAGGGGAAGAAACTTATGGTCATAGGGACAACAAGTGAGCAGACAGTGTTGTAAAGGTAGCGTAACAACTTTAAACGTGGATGTGCTTGAGCAGACAGTGTTGCCTCTTCAAAATCAGCTTCTTACCCATCTTGAATCAATGAATCCGCTTCAACACGAGTCCATGACATAGGTGGTGGAATCTACTTTTATCGTTTTGGATCGTCTATTAGTTAATTATACACCTTTTCAAGAGCGTGTGAAGGAGTTCATTGCCTGTGCATCATCATTTGCTGATATAGAGTAGTCCATCAACAACAAACATTCTTTTGAAGAGTTGATGGAGCGGTACCATAGTGAGAAAGTAAGGTATATAAGCAAAGTGGCTACTATAAGCAACAATAGTGTAGCTGTGTAGCATCTATCCATTTTGGCTATATAATTTGATTGTTTTTTATATGTAATTTGTCACTTTGTTCCATCCTTGGTTAAATGGATTGGATTTAGCTAGATCTTATGTATGATCGTATAGCCTCTTCATAATCAGTATGTTGGTTTGCGTAATGCTTTGTATGTGAATTGCATAGCTTGTACAAGGATTTTTCTATGTACAGCTTTTAAATTATGTTGAGATTTACCGAAATGATACTAATTTGATAAATAAAAGTCATCTATTTCACCTTTTCTGTTCCATTGATGCTTCTATCAATCACAAATTGTTATAATTTATTTTTTCCTTATAAAATAACCAATGTTTAAAATGGGGAAAAAAATCAGACAAATGGGAGGTTGTAATTGATATATTTGATAGACAATAATCTGTTCACTAGATAAATGCATAGTCGGGTTTGCATGGATGTTGAGGTGGGAAATTTCCTACGAGTGTCTTCAGAAATAAGTGTTTCCTTGGGGTGTTTATTGTTTCTCTTTTTGGTTGTTTTTTGATGAATGAGCATGATTGCACTGATGGTACTGACCAAGCTTCAATTGGAAGTTGTAGCATCAATGCTCAAAGCACGAATAATCAAAGGGTTGATAATTCATTGACAATATTTATTACCCCTTGAAGGGGAAGGGAAGGATGTGTGTGTGTCTATAGCATTCAGGAAAAATCATAGTTAAGAATTGTGAACATTGGGTTCAATAAAGGCTTTTTATGTTTTTTTTTTTGGGAGCAAAAGAACCCTTACAAGTAATATTCTCCCCTAAAAAATAAAATAAATATTTATTTTTATTTTTTTACCTAAATAATGAGGCTATTGCATTTACGTGGAGCTCTCTTGCCATTTCTCTTTTTGGTCTTCTATAATTAACTATAATAGGAGGAAAAAAACAACCTTAAAATTTACAATGAAACATTAGGGAAAGAAACAAAATATTTTCCAGGGATATTGGGAAAGAAAAGGACCACCCACTTGTTGAACACATCTAATTTGGTTTAGTACCACAACCTGTCCTGCTAGCATATGGATCATTTCTTTCATCTTGTTTTTACGTACTTTATTTGTCTATGGCAGCGGCTTTAGTAAGGTAGTAGTTCTACTGAGATAACTTGAATTTTTTTTTATTGCTTTCTACTTGACCTCGATGGCTGTCCCTTCTTCTCCATGTGGCAGTGGTACCGTCCAGCTGAGAAAAGACAATATTAAGCAATAGCCAATAGGTGTTCTTTCACTTTATCACATTGTGAAAGATTCTATTAACAAGGCCAAGACTAGTTCATATATGAAAAAGGGGATGGAGATTCCCAAAACCCAATTCTCCATTTAGCTTGTCCTGTAGTCTGTAACTGTAAGGTTTGAAGTTGAAGTTTGGTACAGTGCTACCTTTAATTCATTGAAAATTAACCGTCCAAGTCACACATCACTCTGACAAAATTTGTTCCTGGCCTGGATATATATGTACTGTTTAAAGTTCATTTCAGTAAGTTAATTCAATCATCACAATTAAACTAGTGAGTAGTAAGCAATATAAACTACAAAATTGTGGGGATTTAAAATTGAAAGACAAAATTAAACAGTCATAATATCACAATCTAGAAACAGGTACATTGGATATAAAATACTTCGATTACAAGTTCATTCAGTGACAAACAAAATAATAATTGTGTGGATACAACCCAGTAGTAAGTTCAAATACATAATAAAGAGAACCCCAATTGACATCTACAATGCCATTCCAAACTCGAGTATTTGCATGCCTGGCAAAAATTCAAATATTGTTGTTAGATACCAAAACCCAAAACATACGTACTAATCTATGCAACTTGGCTAATTGATACAATCATGGCATTTTATATAAAAGCATCACTTACCTAGTTTGGATTATTACTGCTTGTCGAAGCCCCACAGGAAAGCGGACATCTTCTACGGTTATGCCCATGTTGATGACACAGTCCACAGCTCTGCTTTTGCTGAATCTCCCTCAAGTCAGAATCTGGCCTCCGGCTTCCCGGTTCTCGCCGGACCCCATCCATCTCATTTCGTATCCTAGACGCCACAGGTCGACCTTTGCCCCGCAACAGTTTTGGGTCAGGCACCCACTTTGGACCATCCACATCCCTCCACAGTGAATCTGACTTTGGCACCACAAATGCATGTGAGTAGGTGTGAATGGCGTTCACCAAACTATAACATGGGTCAATATATGCAGTCGCATCTTGCCCCAAGTACTGAAGAGCTTTAATTGCATGTGAACAAGGGATCTTTCTCATTTGCCACTTTCCACAACCACATGTTCTGGCCATTACATTTACTTCATAACTATGGTTTCCCCCTCCAGAGCTATAGATGTTGTATGAAGTAATTACTTGATATATACCATTCAGATTATTAAACGGTCTTACTTGGTGTGAAATTGATTTTTGTAGGTTGTGTCCATAGATTTTTAAGGCATATTTAGTCCATACCTTGTCCTTTGAGAGATCATGAGTAATTTCTTTGTGTCGATCATGGAAATAAGCAACAAGTTTGCAATGAGTGAATTCAACCATTGCAGCAATGGGTAGGCCACGGGCACCTTTGAGTACTCCATTGAAGCACTCCGAGACATTGGTTGTCATAGCCCCATAACGGTATCCACCATCATGTAGTTGGGTCCACTTGTCTAGATCCTCGTTCATTAGATATGTGTATGGCATGATGGATGAGTCGGGTTCACTTTCCTGCCGCTCGGTTCTCCGTTTCTTCCTAAGGGCCTCGATCTCAGCTTCCTTGATAGGTTGCATGTACAACTCAAATTTAGATTCCTGAGTAGCATACCCCACTTTCAAGGCTAATGACTTTAAAGTGGCGTCCTGAAAATGCATGTTGAAGTTGCTAGCAACATGTCGAAGGCAATATCTGTGAACTACTCGTTGTCGTCCATCATCATGTCTAGGCCAGTTTGCAATTGCACTTTGAATACCCTTATGTCGGTTAGAAATTATACAGATGTCCTTATCTGCTATCACATCCCCCAGTGCATTCCTGAGGCGTTCTAAAAACCACCCCCAACTAGACCCTGACTCTTTGTCCACAACGGCAAAGGCAAGAGGCAAAACCTTGTTGTTGGCATCGGTGGCCATTGCAATTAACAACACCCCTCGATATTTACCATACAAATGGGTCCCATCAATACTGATCACTGGCTTACAATGTCTGAATCCTGCAATGCATGGAGCGAAAGCCCAAAATATATAGCGCAATATTGTATCACCGAACTCGTCCCTAGGTATGGTGTGAAACCAGAAACGGGTGCCAGGTTCTTGATCCCAGTATGCAAACAATAACTTTCTCAACCTTTGGTAAGACTCTTCCCAATCCCCAAATATCTTTGCAATACCTCGTTGTTTCGCATCCCATATCTTATAGTAAGAAAGAATATGCCCATAATACTTCCCTTTAATGAAATGTCTGAGGTGATAAATTGTTGCCGTGTGTTTCTCTTTCAACAATGGAACAAATTCTTCTGCTAGAAAATTACAATCCATCATTCTACCATCAAGGGCCGTGGCAAGGGGCATACAACTATGAGGACCCCTATAAGATGTGACCATCCATAGTCCGAGTTCAGGCTTCACAACTGCCCCAACGTACCACATGCATGATTCATCGCTACATTTCACAGACAGTCTACTTGTGGTCGACCTACTAGTCACAAAGTTTCTGTTATGCTTTGCGGCGTAAATTGTTAATGCACGTCTCACCGCATCTTTATTAGCAAAAATCAACCCTTTCGCAAAATTCATGTCTGCATTCCAAGAACCAAATGCTTGCTGACCAACTTCAGGATCAACCATATTTTCCCAAGTATTTTCATAAAATGATGAGGCAGGAGGTTCATAAACGAGGGTCGTATTTGTAACATGCTGAACTCTAGCATTAGCGTCCTCATCATCTTCATCACATTCAGCCATATCATCAACATGAGGAATGTGAGTAATTTCATGGTCATCAAGACCCCTGTCAAAGTCACCATCGTCAATCCTCTCTTCATACTCATCTCTATCCTCACCATCTTCCCCAGAACAGTCTTCGTCTTCATCTTCATCTTCAACTACTGGAACTGTAGAGGATTCACCTCGATGTGTACAAAATTGATCTTCATATCTATTTTCAGGTTCGCTCTCAATTGTTACTGGTGTCTCTTGAAAAGGGGGTGTATAGCCTCCTAATGTGGTGCATTGATCATCTAGGACTGCAAACTGTAGACATGTAGTTGTTTGTACAATTTCGTCCTCTACGCCGACTTCTGCACGAGGCTCCAAAGTGACGTATAACTCAAAATCTGCTACTTGTTTCCATTTGTCCATCTTACTAAACATGAATTTCACATGTTTGTCCTCTGTTATCGCCATATATCTGTAATTAATGCATTGATTGAGGACTTCATATGGAGAACGGAAAGTAATATGTATGTCATGCAAAGCAGGGTTCACTTGCAACTCTTCCATAATTTTTACTTTCAGCTCATTCAGGGTCTTTAGCTTACGGCGTATCATCATATAGTAGCACTGGATACCCGGACCTTGAAATGAGACTCCATCATAAGGGTTGGCATTGCTAAGGGGTCCACCGTAGTATATATTTATATAGATCATTGTCAACCTATAGATCATCAAGTGCAATTGTGTTAGTGATAAATTTATAACGCTCAATCAACATCAATCACAAAACTTTGCGTATGAAATGCCAACAATACTAACCTCAACCAAATTTGCATATATACTCACCTTTAGTAATCTTATAAAAATAGTAATTACCAATTTCATATTCTTTAAAAATTCTAAATCATTCTAGGGGCATGACTTTCAAAACCCATTCAAATAAGTTATGATGAACAAAAATATTATATACCAACCAGTTATCCATTGAAATCTCTGTTACAAATCTTAAACAAATATATCTTGAAATAATTTATGGTAAAAAGACTACTATCTTAGGTATCAAACTCATAATCCATTTCATATCCATGAGAAAGACCTAAAAGTACTAAATATTCCTAACAATTGATCACAATATTTAGTACTAAATATTCCCAATAATTAATCACAATATTAATTTTTTTTTTAACTTAGCATATTATCACAATATTTACACTAACAAACAAAACAAATATTCCCATATGTTGTAATAACATAATAATCACAATATTTGGTACTAAATATTCCCAATAATCACAATAGTTGTAGTTATTTTCTAAAAAAATCCCTAATGACTCCGTTCTTTTTGCCAATATCTAATCCCCTAAAATCCTAAAGGGCTATGGAAATGGACAGTGTTTGCTCTCTTTCTATTTTTAAAGTCTGCTCCTTTTTTCCTAACTTGGAATGTTACAAATGGTAACAACACCAAATATTTGTAAATTTTTCACAAACTATACGTGCTCGTGCTGCACCATCCTTACACATTCATTCATGGTCATGGTCATGGTCATGACCATTTCATGTTACAATTTTACTGTTGCAACTTCCTTAAAAAAAATAAAAAATAATTGGATTTATAAGATTTTGAGCTTCGAACCTTTAGCCAAAAAAGTTTTATATATTCTCTTAAATGAAAAAATAAAAATAAAAAGGACAAAATTGCATATCTAGAGTACTCAAATTTTCACATAATAATCACAATATTTGGTACTAAATATTCCCAATAATCACAATATTAACTTTCTTAAAAAAAAACTTAGCAAATAATTTAATCACAATATTCACACTAACAAAAAAAAAAAAAAATTCCCCAATATGTTGTAATTTAATCAAAATATTTTACACTAACAAAAAAAAGTTCCCCAATATGTTGTAATTTAATCACAATTATTTACTAAATATTCCCAACAATTAATCATTAAATTACTACTCATTATAGATATTTTTTCTTAAGTAGATTCATGATCTTATATAAATGTGTCATAACATTAATTTAAAAAAGAAAAAGAAAATAGCAAATAATCACAATATACTAACAAATAAATTAATCACACTATTTACACTAACAAATAAGAAAAACAAAACATTTCCTAATATGTTCTAAATTTTTCTTTAAAAAAAACCTAGCAAATAATCACAATATACTAACAAATAAATTGATCACAATATTTACACTAACAAATAAGAAAAACAAAACTTTTCCTAATATGTTCTAAATTTTTCTTTAAAAAAAATCTAGCAAATAATCACAATATTGTAAAAATATTACCTGAGAATGTTGTGTGATGAGTGTTCTGTGAGTGAGTTGAATATAGAGAGTGTTCAAGAGAGAGCTGAATATAGAGAACTTATTCCCAAGAGAGAGCTGAATATAGAGTGTTCTGCTGATATATGGAAGACATTCACAATACAGAGAACTTTCCCACGGCAAGAGGGACAGGTCCAGCTGGGACCCACAGACACGTGGAGGGCTGGGGGACTGAAGCTGCTGTGGGGGAACTGTGATGCCCACGTGATGTTGCTGCTGTGGGGATGCTGTTGGATGGGAGTGCTGCTGTTTGATGGAACTGATGCTGGCAGTTTTAAAAGGAAATCGAGTGCAAAGGACTCGGTTCCTAAGCCTGAAAATTGAGTTTGGTGAACTCGTTTTCAAAGAGTGGAAATCGAGTCCAATGAACTCGATTTCCAGGCTTTGAAACCGAGTGCAAGGGACTCGGTTTCCATGCTTTAAAACCGAGTCCTTTGGACTCGTTTTCCTTTTAAATTTTAAAATGAGAACAATTTCGTTCTTCCATTTATTTTCTATTTAAAAGAAATTTATTTACACGTTCTGGATCAATTTGATTTATGTATTTCTCTCAAATAGTTTTTATTTCAATTTGGTTGTAGTGAGATAGCTCAACATTTGTTGTTGACTTGTTGACCAACGTAAATAAATTCTGAACAAAAAAATAGATGAAATTATTATATGTTAAACATTAAAAGACAAAGATAGGATAGGATTACATGTCTAAATGGAGTGTGTACGGATTACATGTCAGATTCACGTTTATGTTGCTGCTGTGGGGATGCTGTTGGATGGGAGTGCTGCTGTTTGATGGAACTGATGCTGGCAGTTTTAAAAGGAAATCGAGTGCAAAGGATTTGGTTCCTAAGCCTGAAAATTGAGTTTGGTGAACTCGTTTTCAAAGAGTGGAAATCGAGTCCAATGGACTCGATTTCCAGGCTTTGAAACCGAGTGCAAGGGACTCGGTTTCCATGCTTTAAAACCGAGTCCTTTGGACTCGTTTTCCAGGCTCAGAAGTCGACTTCTTTCAACTCGATTTCTCGCAATAATAAAATAAAAAACCCAGGAAATCCGTCCCCTCTGAACTCGAGTTGTTATATTCCAAATTAGTTTCAAACGTTTCCTAACTAATGAAATAGTTTGAGTTTTGTAGTTATTTTCTGAAAAATCCCAGAAAATTCCCTCAACTCTTCTCTCCCTTTCATTCCCACGGGTCCTAAACCAAAAGAAAGAAAATTCTCTCAAGCTCTCCACCTCTCATAATTTTGGGTCCAGCCACTAGGAAATGGGGAAATTCTTCCATGCAAGAGTGATTCTATTTCTCCTTGGAATCAGAAATTTGGTAAGGGTCTAGCTGCTCTCACCTTAGAATCCATAATTTCTTCATGGAATCTTAAGAAGTTGGTTTTGTGGTTTGTAAAATTGGAAAGCTTGTAAGTCTATATATATATATATATATATATATATATATATATATGCTGTTTTAAGAAGCTTTGAAGTTGTGTTGATGATTTGTTGAAGGTAGATTAGGGTTTTTATTAATTAATGATTTTGTATGATTAAGGAAGTAAGAAAAAGCTAGGATGAGTATTGTTGATGCTGCTGCTGGGATTTTTGGTTGTGCTTATTTTGCTCTAAATGGTTAAATGACTGTGTTTAAGTGTTTTATAACATGTCCTATGAGTGTATAAAAAAATCCCCATATGAGAATATCATCGTTTGATAATTGTTTGTGAATTTACGATAAAACGTTGCAAAGCTGTCACTGTGACAGATTCTGTGTTCATGCATGATAAATTATGTATTAAATTTTATATATTGAATTTGGATGCTAGGGATGATTCCTATGAAACCTAAGACACTTGTGGTTGTTATTGAATTGGTCTCACAGCATTTGGATTAATATAAAAATAATGGTTTAATTTATAAGTTGCATGAAATTCTGTCAGGACAGATTTGAGTATGCCGCCTTGTGTGATTTTTAGTAAATTATGGGTATATTCTTTGACTCCGAAATTTTTATGGTTTATACTGGACATACAGAGGAGTAGCTATGTAAAATTTCATGATAATTGGATGTGTTTGGACAGCCCGTTTGTATTTTACAAATAGGGCATATGCTGCTGGAATAGCACAGTAAACAGTAAGGGACATGCCTAACTTTGAGGATTTAATTTTAAAGTTAAGATGAATGTTTTGAGCTATAATTTTATATGCTCATCCTTTGGTATGTTAGAATCATATATAAATTTTATGAATTGGTTTCTCTATGATTTAGTACATCATGTGGTCTGATGAATGCATTTTGTGTTTGTGGGAACCTCTTTGAGGTGGGATTAGGACTTCCTTGATTCTAAGGGATAGGCTTTGAGATGAATGTGAAGTTTATGGTAAAGAATTATGGATAGTAATAAGCTTTGATTTATGGTTTAGGTGTTACCAGTATCCAAGTCTAAGCTCCTTCGACTTTAGGCTCTCGGTTCCTTTGCTTTCAGGTAAGGGATAAGTTATATGGGCATTTGGTAAGTCATGAGGTTATTTTAAAGTATATTATGCATTAAAATGTTTTTGATTAGAGATATGGCATGTAATCATTATTCTGACAAAGATATGTTCGTGAGCTTTCGAAAAACTTATGTATATGATTTAAGCATATTGATGCTATTATTGATTTCACGAACATGATGTTTAATGAAAAGAATGGAAGTGCTATGATTATGAAATGTTATGCAAAAGAAGAAATTTCAGTGTGATGTAAAATATGAAATGTTTTCGGGTTATGTCCTCTGGTAATCTGAACTCGGCTAGTAGGGGTTAATTACTGGCTTTCCATGGAAATATGTTATCTGTTTGGCCATTTAAAGTAGAGGAAATGGGGCTGCCCGTAACTCTAGGCCATTTAAAGTAGAGGAAATGGGGTTGCCCGTAACTCTAATCTGACTAAGGCCTTCTCCCCAATGTGTACGGACGGCGGG
>NW_022154996.1:0-26421 GCF_001633185.2 Quercus lobata | reverse complement strand
TTTTTTTGCATTTATTTTCGAATTTTCTAACTCGGCCCGGGTTCGAACGGGTAGGAAGGAAATTATTTTTGTTCTCAATTTTTCGGTGTGTCCCGACCCGTTTTGTCTTGAAATGAAGCCTGGATGATGTTTTTTAATTTTAAAATTTTTTTTGCATGTATTTTCGAATTTTCTAACTCGGGCCGGGTTCGAACGGGTAGGAAGGAAATTATTTTTCTCTATTTTTCGGCCTATCGTGGCCTGTATGGTCTTGAAATGGACCCTGAATGATATTTTTTAATTTTTAGAATTTTTTTTCAATTTATTTTTTGAATTTTCTAACTCGTGTCGGGTTCGAACGGATAGGAAGGAAATTTTTTTTGTTCTCGATTTTTCGGTCTGTGCTGACCCGTTTCGTCTTGAAATTAAGCCTGGATGATGTTTTTTAATTTTTAATATTTTTTTGCATTTATTTTTTGATTTTTCTAGCCCGGGTCGGGTTCGAAACGGATAGGAAGGAATTATTTTTGTTTCTCAATTTTTCGGCCTGCCTGACGCGTTTCGTCTTGAAATGAAGCCTGGATGATGTTTTTTAAATTTTTAAAATTTTTTTACAATTTATTTTAGAATTTTCGAAACTCGGGCCGGGGTTCGAACGGGAGGAAGGAAATTATTTTTGTTCTCAATTTTTCGCCCTGTCCTGACCCGTTTCATCTTGAAATGAAGCCTGGATGATGTTTTTTAACTTTTAAAATTTTTTTGCATTTATTTTTTGAATTTTCTATCTCGGGTCGGGTTCGAACGGATAGGAAGAAAATTATTTTTGTTCTCGATTTTTCGGTCTGTGCTGACCCGTTTCGTCTTGAAATTAAGCCTGGCTGATGTTTTTTAATTTTTAAAATTTTTTTGCATTTATTTTTGAATTTTCGAACTCGGCCCGGTTTCGAACGGGTAGGAAGGAAATTATTTTTGTTCACTATTTTTCGGCCTATCCTGACCCGTTTCGTCTTGAAATGAAGCCTGGATGATGTTTTTTAATTTTTAAAATTTTTTGGCATTTATATTTTGAATTTTCTAGCTCGAGTCGGCTTCGAACGGATAGGAAGGAAATTATTTTTGTTCTCTATTTTTCGGCCTATCCTGACCCGTTTCGTCTTGAAATGAAGCCTGGATGATGTTTTTTAATTTTTAAAATTTTTTGGCATTTATATTTTGAATTTTCTAGCTCGGGTCGGCTTCGAACGGATAGGAAGGAAATTATTTTTGTTCTCGATATTTCGGTCTGTCCTGACCCGTTTCGTCTTGAAATTAAGCCTGGATGATGTTTTTCAATTTTTAAAATTTTTTGGCATTTATATTTTGAATTTTCTAGCTTGGGTCGGCTTCGAACGGATAGGAAGGAAATTATTTTTGTTCTCAATTTTTCGGCCTGTCCTGACCCGTTTCGTCTTGAAATGAAGCCTGGATGATGTTTTTTAATTTTTAAAATTTTTTTGCATTTATTTTTGAATTTTCGAACTCGGGCCGGTTTCGAGCGGTTAGGAAGGAAATTATTTTTGTTCTCTATTTTTCGGCCTATCCTGGCCCGTATGGTCTTGAAATGAAACCTGGCTGATGTTTTTCAATTTTTAAAATTTTTTTGCATTTATTTTTTGAATTTTCTAGCTCGGGTCGGCTTCGAACGGATAGGAAGGAAATCATTTTTGTTCTCAATTTTTAGGGCTGTCCTGACCCTTTCTTCTTGAAATGAAGCCTGGATGATGTTTTTTAATTTTTAAAATTAATTTGCATTTATTTTTGAATTTTCGAACTCGTGTCGGGTTCCAACAGATAGGAAGAAAATTTTTTTTGTCCTCGATTTTTCAGCCTGTGCTGATCTTTTTCATCTTCAAATGAAGCCTGGATGATGCTTTTAATTTTTAAAATTTTTTTGCATTTATTTTTTGAATTTTCTAGCTCGGGTCGGGTTCGAACGGATAGTAAGGAAATTATTTTCGTTCTCAATTTTTCGGCCTGTCCTTACCCGTTTCGTTTTGAAATGAAGCCCGGATGATGTTTTTTAATTTTTAAAATTTTTTTGCATTTATTTTTGAATTTTCGAACTCGGGCCGGTTTCGAACGGGTAGGAAGGAAATTATTTTTGTTCTCTATTTTTCGGCCTATCCTGGCCCGTATGGTCTTCAAATGAAACCTGGATGATGTTTTTCAATTTTTAAAATTTTTTTGCATTTATTTTTTGAATTTTCTAGCCCGGGTCGGGTTCGAACGGATAGTAAGGAAATTATTTTTGTTCTCAATTTTTCGGCCTGTCCTTACCCGTTTCGTTTTCAAATGAAGCCTGGATGATGTTTTTTAATTTTTAAAATTTTTTTGCATTTATTTTTTGAATTTTCTAGCTCGGGTCGAGTTCGAATGGATAGGAAGGAAATTATTTTTGTTCTCAATTTTTCGACCTGTCCTGACCCGTTTCGTCTTGAAATGTAACCTGGATGATTTTTTTTTAATTTTTTAAATTTTTTTGCATTTATTTTTTGAATTTTCTAACTCGTGTCGGATTCGAACGGATAGGAAGGAAATTATTTTTGTTCTCAATTTTTCGGGCTGTCCTGACCCTTTTCTTCTTGAAATGAAGCCTGGATGATTTTTTTAATTTTTAAAATTTTTTTGCGTTTATTTTTTGAATTTTCTAACTCGTGTCGGGTTCGAACGGATAGGAAGGAAATTTTTTTTGTTCTCGATTTTTCGGCCTGTGCTGACCCGTTTCGTCTTGAAATAAAGCCTGAATGATGTTTTTTAATTTTTAAAATTTTTTTGCATTTATCTTTTGAATTTTCTAGCTCGGGTCGGGTTCGAACGGATAGGAAGGAAATTATTTTTGTTCTCAATTTTTCGGCCTGTCCTGACCCGTTTCGTTTTGTAATGAAGCCTGAATGATGTTTTTTAATTTTTAGAATTTTTTTTGCATTTATTTTCGAATTTTCTAACTCGGCCCGGGTTCGAACGGTTAGGAAGGGAATTATTTTTGTTATCAATTTTTCGGTCTTTCCTGAACCGTTTCGTCTTGAAATGAAGCCTGGATGATGTTTTTTAATTTTTAAAATTTTTTTGCATTTATTTTCGAATTTTCTAACTCGGGCCGGGTTCGAACGGGTAGGAAGGAAATTATTTTTGTTCTCTATTTTTCGGCCTATCCTGGCCCGTATGGTCATGAAATGAACCCCGGATGATATTTTTTATTTTTTAGAATTTTTTTGCATTTATTTTCGAATTTTCTAACTCGGCCCGGGTTCGAACGGGTAGGAAGGAAATTATTTTTGTTCTCAATTTTTCGGTGTGTCCTGACCCGTTTTGTCTTGAAATGAAGCCTGGATGATGTTTTTTAATTTTTAAAATTCTTTTGCATGTATTTTCGAATTTTCTAACTCGGGCCGGGTTCGAACGGGTAGGAAGGAAATTATTTTTCTCTATTTTTCGGCCTATCCGTGGCCTGTATGGTCTTGAAATGGACCCTGAATGATATTTTTTAATTTTTAGAATTTTTTTTCAATTTATTTTTTGAATTTTCTAACTCGTGTCGGGTTCGAACGGATAGGAAGGAAATTTTTTTTGTTCTCGATTTTTCGGTCTGTGCTGACCCGTTTCGTCTTGAAATTAAGCCTGGATGATGTTTTTTAATTTTTAATATTTTTTTGCATTTATTTTTTGAATTTTCTAGCCCGGGTCGGGTTCGAACGGATAGGAAGGAAATTATTTTTGTTCTCAATTTTTCGGCCTGTCCTGACCCGTTTCGTCTTGAAATGAAGCCTGGATGATGTTTTTTAATTTTTAAAATTTTTTTGCATTTATTTTAGAATTTTCGAACTCGGGCCGGGTTCGAACGGGTAGGAAGGAAATTATTTTTGTTCTCAATTTTTCGCCCTGTCCTGACCCGTTTCATCTTGAAATGAAGCCTTGATGATGTTTTTTAATTTTTAAAATTTTTTTGCATTTATTTTTTTAATTTTCTATCTCGGGTCGGGTTCGAACGGATAGGAAGGAAATTATTTTTGTTCTCAATTTTTCGGCCTGTCCTGACCCGTTTCGTCTTGAAATGAAGCCTGGATGATGTTTTTTAATTTTTAAAATTTTTTTGCATTTATTTTTTGAAATTTCTATCTCGGCCCGGTTTCGAACGGGTAGGAAGGAAATTATTTTTGTTCTCTATTTCTCGGCCTATCCTGGCCCGTATGGTCTTGAAATGAAACCTGGATGATGTTTTTCAATTTTTAAAATTTTTTGGCATTTATATTTTGAATTTTCTAGCTCGTATCGGCTTCGAACGGATAGGAAGGAAATTATTTTTGTTCTCAATTTTTCGGCCTGTTCTGACCCGTTTCGTCTTGAAATGAAGCCTGGATGATGTTTTTTAATTTTTAAAATTTTTTTGCATTTATTTTAGAATTTTCGAACTCGGGCCGGGTTCGAACGGGTAGGAAGGAAATTATTTTTGTTCTCAATTTTTCGTCCTGTCCTGACCCGTTTCATCTTGAAATGAAGCCTGGATGATGTTTTTTAATTTTTAAAATTTTTTTGCATTTATTTTTTGAATTTTCTATCTCGGGTCGGGTTCGAACGGATAGGAAGGAAATTATTTTTGTTCTCGATTTTTCGGCCTGTGCTGACCCGTTTCGTCTTGAAATGAAGCCTGGATGATGTTTTTTAATTTTTAAAATTTTTTTCCATTTATTTTTTGAATTTTCGAAGCTCGGGTCGGGTTCGAACGGTAGGAAGGAAATTATTTTTGTTCTCAATTTTTCGGCCTGTCCTGACCCGTTTCGTCTTGAAATGAAGCCTGGATGATGTTTTTTAATTTTTAAAATTTTTTTGCATTTATTTTTGAATTTTCTAGCTCGGGTCGGGTTCGAACGGATAGGAAGGAAATTATTTTTGTTCTCAATTTTCGGCCTGCCCTGACCCGTTTCGTCTTGAAATGAAGCCTGAATGATGTTTTTTAATTTTTAAAATTTTTTTTGGATTTATTTTTTGAATTTTTCTAGCTCGGGTCGGGTTCGAACGGATAGGAAGGAAATTATTTTTGTTCTCAATTTTTCGGGCTGTCCTGACCCTTTTCTTTTGAAATGAAGCCTGAATGATGTTTTTTAATTTTTAAAATTTTTTTGGATTTATTTTTTGAATTTTCTAGCTCGGGTCGGGTTCGAACGGATAGGAAGGAAATTATTTTTGTTCTCAATTTTTCGGGCTGTCCTGACCCTTTTCTTCTTGAAATGAAGCCTGGATGATGTTTTTTAATTTTTAAAATTTTTTTGCATTTATTTTTGAATTTTCTAACTCGTGTCGGGTTCCAACAGATAGGAAGAAAATTTTTTGTCCTCGATTTTTCGGCCTGTGCCGATCTTTTTCGTCTTGAAATGAAGCCTGGATGATGCTTTTAATTTTTAAAATTTTTTTGCATTTATTTTTTGAATTTTCTAGCTCGGGTCAGGTTCGAACGGATAGGAAGGAAATTATTTTTGTTCTCAATTGTTCGGCCTGTCCTGACCCGTTTCGTCTTGAAATGAAGCCTGAATGATGTTTTTTAATTTTTTTTTTTGGATTTATTTTTTGAATTTTCTAAGCTCGGGTCGGGTTCGAACGGATAGGAAGGAAATTATTTTTGTTCTCAATTTTTCGGGCTGTCCTGACCCTTTTTCTTCTTGAAATGAAGCCTGGATGATGTTTTTTTAATTTTTAAAATTTTTTTGCATTTATTTTTGAATTTTCTAACTCGTGTCGGGTTCCAACAGATAGGAAGAAAATTTTTTTTGTCCTCGATTTTTCGGCCTGTGCCGATCTTTTTCGTCTTGAAATGAAGCCTGGATGATGCTTTTAATTTTTAAAATTTTTTTGCATTTATTTTTTGAGTTTTCTAGCTCGGGTCGGGTTCGAACGGATAGGAAGGAAATTATTTTTGTTCTCAATTGTTCGGCCTGTCCTGACCCGTTTCGTCTTGAAATGAAGCCTGAATGATGTTTTTTAATTTTTAAAATTTTTTTGGATTTATTTTTTGAATTTTCTAGCTCGGGTCGGGTTCGAACGGATAGGAAGGAAATTATTTTTGTTCTCAATTGTTCGGCCTGTCCTGACCCGTTTCGTCTTGAAATGAAGCCTAGATGATGTTTTTCAATTTGTAAAATTATTTTGCATTTATTTTTGAATTTTCTAACACGTGTCGGGTTTGAAAAGATAGGAAGGAAATTATTTTTGTTCTCAATTTTTCGGCCTGTCCTGACCCGTTTCGTCTTGAAATGAAGCCTGGATGATGTTTTTTCATTTTTAAAATTATTTTGCATTCATTTTAGAATTTTCTAACTCGGGCCGGGTCCGAACGGTTAGGAAGGAAATTAATTTTGCTCTCTATTTTTCGGCCTATCCTGGCCCGTATGGTCTTGAAATGAATCCTGGATGATGTTTTTTAATTTTTAGAATTTTTTTTGCATTTATTTTCGAATTTTCTAACTCGGCCCGGGTTCGAACGGGTAGGAAGGAAATTATTTTTGTTATCAATTTTTCGGTCTGTCCTGAACCGTTTCGTCTTGAAATGAAGCCTGGATGATGTTTTTTAAATTTTAAAATTTTTTTGCATTTATTTTCGAATTTTCTAACTCGGGCCGGGTTCGAACGGGTAGGAAGGAAATTATTTTTGTTCTCTATTCTTCGGCCTATCCTGGCCCGTATGGTCATGAAATGAACCCTGGATGATATTTTTTATTTTTTAGAATTTTTTGCATTTATTTTCGAATTTTCTAACTCGGCCCGGGTTCGAAAGGGTAGGAAGGAAATTATTTTTGTTCTCAATTTTTTGGTGTGTCCAGACCCGTTTTGTCTTGAAATGAAGCCTGGATGATGTTTTTTAATTTTTAAAATTTTTTTGCATGTTTTTTCGAATTTTCTAACTCGGGCCGGGTTCGAACGGGTAGGAAGGAAATTATTTTTGTTCTCTATTTTTCGGCCTATCCTGGCCTGTATGGTCTTGAAATGGACCCTGGATGATATTTTTTAATTTTTAGAATTTTTTTTCAATTTATTTTTTGAATTTTCTAGCTCGGGTCGGGTTCGAACGGATAGGAAGGAAATTATTTTTGTTCTCAATTTTTCGGCCTGTCCTGACCCGTTTCGTCTTGAAATGAAGCCTGATGATGTTTTTTAATTTTTAAAATTTTTTTGCATTTATTTTTTGAATTTTCTAACTCGTGTCGGGTTCGAATGGATAGGAAGGAAATTTTTTTTGTTCTCGATTTTTCAGCCTGTGCTGACCCGTTTCGTCTGGAAATGAAGCCTGAATGATGTTTTTTAATTTTTAAAATTTCTTTGTATTTATTTTTTGAATTTTCTAGCTCGGGTCGGGTTCGAACGGATAGGAAGGAAATTATTTTTGTTCTCAATTGTTCGGCCTGTCCTAACCCATTTCGTCTTGAAATGAAGCCTGGATGATGTTTTTTTTATTTTAAAATATTTATGCATTTATTTTTGAATTTTCTAAATCGCGGCCGGCGTTTCGACGGGATGGAGGGAAATTAATTTTTGCTTTTCTATTTTTCGGGCCTATCGCTGGCCCATTATGGTCTTGAAATGAACCCTAGATGATGTTTTTTAATTTTTAGAATTTTTTTTGCATTATTCGAATTTTCTAATCGGCCCGGGGTTCGACGCGGTGGGAAGGAAATTATTTTTTGTTCTCGATTTTTCGGGCCTGTGCAGACCGTTTCGTCGAATGAAGCCTGAATGATGTTTTTTTATTTTTAAAATTTTTTTGCATTTATTTTTTGAATTTTCTAGCTCGGGTCGGGTTCGAACGGATAGGAAGGAAATTATTTTTGTTCTCAATCGTTCGGCCTGTCCTGACCCGTTTCGTCTTGAAATGAAGCCTGGATGATGTTTTTTAATTTGTAAAATTATTTTGCATTTATTTTTGAATTTTCTAACTCGTGTCGGGTTTGAAAGGATAGGAAGGAAATTTTTTTCGTTCTCGATTTTTCGGCCTGTCTTGACCCGTTTTGTCTTGAAATGAAGCCTGGATGATGTTTTTTAATTTTTAAAATTATTTTGTATTTTTTTTTAATTTTCTAATTCAGGTCGGGTTCGAACGGATAGGAAGGAAATTATTTTTGTTCTCAATTTTTTGGCCTGTCCTGACCCGTTTCGTCTTTAAATGAAGCCTGGATGATGTTTTTTAATTTTTAAAGTTATTTTGCATTTTTTTTAAATTTTCTAACTCGGGTCGGGCTCGAACGGATAGGAAGGAAATTATTTTTGTTCTAAATTTTTCGGCCTGTCCTGACCCGTTTCGTCTTGAAATGAAGCCTGGATGATGTTTTTTAATTTTTAAAATTTTTTTGCATTCATTTTCAAATTTTCTAACTCGGGCCGAGTTCGAACGGGTCGGAAGGAAACTATTTTTGTTCTCTATTTTTCGGCATATCCTGGCCCGTATGGTCTTGAAATGAACCCTGGATGATGTTTTTTAATTTTTAGAATTTTTTTGCATTTATTTTTTAAATTTTCTAACTCGGGTTGGGTTCGAACGGATAGGAAGGAAATTATTTTTGTTCTCAATTTTTTTTCCTGTCCTGACCCATTTCTTCTTGAAATGAAGCCTGGATGATGTTTTTTAATTTTTAAAATTTTTTTGCATTTATTTTTTGAATTTTCTATCTCGGGTCGGGTTCGAACGGATAGGAAGGAAATTATTTTTGTTCTCAATTTTTCGGCCTGTACTGACCCGTTTCGTCCTGAAATGAAGCCTGGATGATGTTTTTTAATTTTTAAAATTTTTATGCATTTATTTTTGAATTTTCTAACTCGTGTCGAGTTCCAACAGATAGGAAAGAAATTTTTTTTGTCCTCGATTTTTCGGCCTGTGCTGATCTTTTTCGTCTTCAAATGAAGCCTGGATGATGTTTTTTAATTTTTAAAATTTTTTTGCATTTATTTTTTGAATTTTCTAGCTCGGGTCGGGTTCGAACGGATAGGAAGGAAATTATTTTTGTTCTCAATTTTTCGGCCTGTCCTTACCCGTTTCGTTTTGAAATGAAGCCTGGATGATGTTTTTTAATTTTTAAAATTTTTTTGCATTTATTTTTGAATTTTCGAACTCGGGCCGAGTTCGAACGGGTCGGAAGGAAACTATTTTCGTTCTCAATTTTTTGGCCTGTCCTGACCCGTTTCGTCTTTAAATGAAGCCTGGATGATGTTTTTTAATTTTTAAAGTTATTTTGCATTTTTTTTAAATTTTCTAACTCGGGTCGGGCTCGAACGGATAGGAAGGAAATTATTTTTGTTCTAAATTTTTCGGCCTGTCCTGACCCGTTTCGTCTTGAAATGAAGCCTGGATGATGTTTTTTAATTTTTAAAATTTTTTTGCATTCATTTTCGAATTTTCTAACTCGGGCCGAGTTCGAACGGGTCGAAAGGAAACTATTTTTGTTCTCTATTTTTCGGCATATCCTGGCCCGTATGCTCTTGAAATGAACCCTGGATGATGTTTTTTAATTTTTAGAATTTTTTTACATTTATTTTTTATATTTTCTAACTCGGGTTGGGTTCGAACGGATAGGAAGGAAATTATTTTTGTTCTTAATTTTTTGCCCTGTCCTGACCCGTTTCGTCTTGAAATGAAGCCTGGATGATGTTTTTTAATTTTTAAAATTTTTTTGCATTTATTTTTTGAATTTTCTATCTCGGGTCGGGTACGAACGGAGAGGAAGGAAATTATTTTTGTTCTCAATTTTTCGGCCTGTCCTGACCCGTTTCGTCTTGAAATGAAGCCTGGATGATGTTTTTTAATTTTTAAAATTTTTATGCATTTATTTTTGAATTTTCTAACTCGTGTCGGTTTCCAACAGATAGGAAGGAAATTTTTTTTGTCCTCGATTTTTCGGCCTGTGCTGATCTTTTTCGTCTTCAAATGAAGCCTGGATGATGTTTTTTAATTTTTAAAATTTTTTTGCATTTATTTTTTGAATTTTCTAGCTCGGGTCGGGTTCGAACGGATAGGAAGGAAATTATTTTTGTTCTCAATTTTTCGGCCTGTCCTTACCCGTTTCGTTTTGAAATGAAGCCTGGATGATGTTTTTTAATTTTTAAAATTTTTTTGCATTTATTTTTGAATTTTCGAACTCGGGCCGGTTTCGAGCGGGTAGGAAGGAAATTATTTTTGTTCTCTATTTTTCGGCCTATCCTGGCCCGTATGGTCTTGAAATGAAACCTGGATGATGTTTTTCAATTTTTAAAATGTTTTTGCATTTATTTTTTGAATTTTCTAGCTCGGGTCGGCTTCGAACGGATAGGAAGGAAATCATTTTTGTTCTCAATTTTTCGGGCTGTCCTGACCCTTTTCTTCTTGAAATGAAGCCTGGATGATGTTTCTTAATTTTTAAAATTTTTTTGCATTTATTTTTGAATTTTCTAACTCGTGTCGGGTTCCAACAGATAGGAAGAAAATTTTTTTTGTTCTCGATTTTTCAGCCTGTGCTGATCTTTTTCGTCTTGAAATGAAGCCTGGATGATGCTTTTAATTTTTTAAATTTTTTTGCATTTATTTTTTGAATTTTCTAGCTCGGGTCGGGTTCGAACGGATAGGAAGGAAATTATTTTTGTTTTCAATTTTTCGGCCTGTCCTTACCCGTTTCGTTTTGAAATGAAGCCCGGATGATGTTTTTTAATTTATAAAATTTTTTTGCATTTATTTTTGAATTTTCGAACTCGGGCCGGTTTCGAACGGGTAGGAAGGAAATTATTTTTGTTCTCTATTTTTCGGCCTATCCTGGCCCGTATGGTCTTCAAATGAAACCTGGATGATGTTTTTCAAATTTTAAAATTTTTTTGCATTTATTTTTTGAATTTTCTAGCTCGGGTCGAGTTCGAACGGATAGGAAGGAAATTATTTTTGTTCTCAATTTTTCGGGCTGTCCTGACCCTTTTCTTCTTGAAATGAAGCATGGATGATGTTTTATAATTTTTAAAATTTTTTTGCATTTATTTTTTGAATTTTCTAGCTCGGGTCGGGTTCGAATGGATAGGAAGGAAATTATTTTTGTTCTCAATTTTTCGGCCTGTCCTGACCCGTTTCGTCTTGAAATGTAGCCTGGATGATTTTTTTTAATTTTTAAAATTTTTTTGCATTTATTTTTTGAATTTTCTAACTCGTGTCGGGTTCGAACGGATAGGAAGGAAATTATTTTTGTTCTCAATTTTTCGGGCTGTCCTGACCCTTTTCTTCTTGAAATGAAGCCTGGATGATGTTTTTTAATTTTTAAAATTTTTTTGCATTTATTTTTTGAATTTTCTAGCTCGGGTCGGGTTCGAACGGATAGGAAGGAAATTATTTTTGTTCTCAATTTTTCGGCCTGTCCTGACCCGTTTCGTCTTGAAATGAAGCCTGGATGATTTTTTTTAATTTTTAAAATTTTTTTGCATTTATTTTTTGAATTTTCTAGCTCGTGTCGGGTTTGAACGGATAGGAAGGAAATTTTTTTTGTTCTCGATTTTTCGGCCTGTGCTGACCCGTTTCGTCTTGAAATGAAGCCTGAATGATGTTTTTTAATTTTTAAAATTTTTTTGCATTTATTTTTTGAATTGTCTAGCTCGGGTCGGGTTCGAACGGATAGGAAGGAAATTATTTTTGTTCTCAATTTTTCGGCCTGTCCTGACCCGTTTCGTCTTGTAATGAAGCCTGAATGATGTTTTTTAATTTTTAGAATTTTTTTTTGCATTTATTTTCGAATTTTCTAACTCGGCCCGGGTTCGAACGGTTAGGAAGGGAATTATTTTTGTTATCAATTTTTCGGTCTTTCCTGAACCGTTTCGTCTTGAAATGAAGCCTGGATGATGTTTTTTAATTTTTAAAATTTTTTTGCATTTATTTTCGAATTTTCTAACTCGGGCCGGGTTCGAACGGGTAGGAAGGAAATTATTTTTGTTCTCTATTTTTCGGCCTATCCTGGCCCGTATGGTCATGAAATGAACCCCGGATGATATTTTTTATTTTTTAGAATTTTTTTGCATTTATTTTCGATTTTCTAACTCGGCCCGGGTTCGAACGGGTAGGAAGGAAATTATTTTTGTTCTCAATTTTTCGGTGTGTCCTGACCCGTTTTGTCTTGAAATGAAGCCTGGATGATGTTTTTTAATTTTTAAAATTTTTTTGCATGTATTTTCGAATTTTCTAACTCGGGCCGGGTTCGAACGGGTAGGAAGGAAATTATTTTTGTTCTCTATTTTTGGGCCTATCCTGGCCTGTATGGTCTCGAAATGGACCCTGAATGATATTTTTTAATTTTTAGAATTTTTTTTCAATTTATTTTTTGAATTTTCTAACTCGTGTCGGGTTCGAACGGATAGAAATTTTTTTTTTTTCTACGATTTTATCGTCTGTGCTTCGGCCTATCCTGGCCCGTATGGTCTTGAAATGAAACCTGGATGATGTTTTTCAATTTTTAAAATTTTTTTGCATTTATTTTTTGAATTTTCTAGCTCGGGTCGGCTTCGAACGGATAGGGAGGAAATCATTTTTGTTCTCAATTTTTCGGGCTGTCCTGACCCTTTTCTTCTTGAAATGAAGCCTAGATGATGTTTTTTAATTTTTAAAATTAATTTGCATTTATTTTTGAATTTTCTAACTTGTGTCGGGTTCAAACAGATAGGAAGAAAATTTTTTTTGTCCTCGATTTTTCAGCCTGTGCTGATCTTTTTCATCTTCAAATGAAGCCTGGATGATGCTTTTAATTTTTAAAATTTTTTTGCTTTTATTTTTTGAATTTTCTAGCTCGGGTCGGGTTTGAACGGATAGGAAGGAAATTATTTTTGTTCTCAATTTCTCGGCCTGTCCTTACCCGTTTCGTTTTGAAATGAAGCCCGGATGATGTTTTTTAATTTTTAAAATTTTTTTGCATTTATTTTTGAATTTTCGAACTCGGGCCGGTTTCGAACGGGTAGGAAGGAAATTATTTTTGTTCTCTATTTTTCGGCCTATCCTGGCCCGTATGGTCTTCAAATGAAACCTGGATGATGTTTTTAAATTTTTAAAATTTTTTTGCATTTTTTTTTGAATTTTCTAGCTCGGGTCGGGTTCGAACGGATAGGAAGGAAATTATTTTTGTTCTCAATTTTTCGGCCTGTCCTTACCCGTTTCGTTTTGAAATGAAGCCCGGATGATGTTTTTTAATTTTTAAAATTTTTTTGCATTTATTTTTGAATTTTAGAACTCGGGCCGGTTTCGAACGGGTAGGAAGGAAATTATTTTTGTTATCAATTTTTCGGTCATTCCTGAACCGTTTCGTCTTGAAATGAAGCCTGGATGATGTTTTTTAATTTTTAAAATTTTTTTGCATTTATTTTCGAATTTTCTAACTCGTGTCGGGTTTGAAAGGATAGGAAGGAAATTTTTTTCGTTCTCGATTTTTCGGCCTGTCTTGACCCGTTTCGTGTTGAAATGAAGCCTGAATGATGTTTTTTAATTTTTAAAATTTTTTTGCATTTATTTTTTGAATTTTCTAGCTCGGGTCGGGTTCGAACGGATAGGATGGAAATTATTTTTGTTCTCAATTGTTCGGCCTGTCCTGACCCGTTTCGTCTTGAAATGAAGCCTGGATGATGTTTTTTAATTTGTAAAATTTTTTTGCATTTATTTTTGAATTTTCTAACTCGTGTCGGGTTTGAAAGGATAGGAAGGAAATTTTTTTCGTTCTCGATTTTTCGGCCTGTCTTGACCCGTTTTGTCTTGAAATGAAGCCTGGATGATGTTTTTTAATTTTTAAAATTATTTTGTATTTTTTTTTAATTTTCTAATTCAGGTCGGGTTCGAACGGATAGGAAGGAAATTATTTTTGTTCTCAATTTTTTGGCCTGTCCTGACCCGTTTCGTCTTTAAATGAAGCCTGGATGATGTTTTTTAATTTTTAAAATTTTTTTGCATTTATTTTTGAATTTTCTAACTCGTGTCGGGTTCCAACAGATAGGAAGGAAATTTTTTTTGTCCTCGATTTTTCGGCCTGTGCTGATCTTTTTCGTCTTCAAATGAAGCCTGGATGATGTTTTTTAATTTTTAAAATTTTTTTGCATTTATTTTTTGAATTTTCTAGCTCGGGTCGGGTTCGAACGGATAGGAAGGAAATTATTTTTGTTCTCAATTTTTCGGCCTGTCCTTTCCCGTTTCGTTTTGAAATGAGGCCTGGATGATGTTTTTTAATTTTTAAAATTTTTTTGCATTTATTTTTGAATTTTCGAACTCGGGCCGGTTTTGAGCGGGTAGGAAGGAAATTATTTTTGTTCTCTATTTTTCGGCCTATCCTGGCCCGTATGGTCTTGAAATGAAACCTGGATGATGTTTTTCAATTTTTAAAATTTTTTTGCATTTATTTTTTGAATTTTCTAGCTCGGGTCGGCTTCGAACGGATAGGGAGGAAATCATTTTTGTTCTCAATTTTTCGGGCTGTCCTGACCCTTTTCTTCTTGAAATGAAGCCTGGATGATGTTTTTTAATTTTTAAAATTAATTTGCATTTATTTTTGAATTTTCTAACTCGTGTCGGGTTCCAACAGATAGGAAGAAAATTTTTTTTGTCCTCGATTTTTCAGCCTGTGCTGATCTTTTTCATCTTCAAATGAAGCCTGGATGATGCTTTTAATTTTTAAAATTTTTTTGCATTTATTTTTTGAATTTTCTAGCTCGGGTCGGGTTCGAACGGATAGTAAGGAAATTATTTTTGTTCTCAATTTTTCGGCCTGTCCTTACCCGTTTCGTTTTGAAATGAAGCCCGGATGATGTTTTTTAATTTTTAAAATTTTTTTGCATTTATTTTTGAATTTTCGAACTCGGGCCGGTTTCGAACGGGTAGGAAGGAAATTATTTTTGTTCTCTATTTTTTGGCCTATCCTGGCCCGTATGGTCTTCAAATGAAACCTGGATGATGTTTTTCAATTCTTAAAATTTTTTTGCATTTATTTTTTGAATTTTCTAGCTCGGGTCGGGTTCGAACGGATAGGAAGGAAATTATTTTTGTTCTCAATTTTTCGAGCTGTCCTGACCCTTTTCTTCTTGAAATGAAGCCTGGACGATGTTTTTTAATTTTTAAAATTTTTTTGCATTTATTTTTTGAATTTTCTAGCTCGGGTCGGGTTCGAATGGATAGGAAGGAAATTATTTTTGTTCTCGATTTTTCGGCCTATGCTGACCCGTTTCGTCTTAAATGAAGCCTGAATGATGTTTTTTAATTTTTAAAATTTTTTTGCATTTATTTTTTGAATTTTCTAGCTCGGGTCGGGTTCGAACGGATAGGAAGGAAATTATTTTTGTTCACAATTTTTCGGCCTGTCCTGACCCGTTTCGTCTTGTAATGAAGCTTGAATGATGTTTTTTAATTTTTAGAATTTTTTTTGCATTTATTTTCGAATTTTCTAACTCGGCCCGGGTTCGAACGGTTAGGAAGGGAATTATTTTTGTTATCAATTTTTCGGTCTTTCCTGAACCGTTTCGTCTTGAAATGAAGCCTGGATGATGTTTTTTAATTTTTAAAATTTTTTTGCATTTATTTTCGAATTTTCTAACTCGGGCCGGGTTCGAACGGGTAGGAAGGAAATTATTTTTGTTCTCTATTTTTCGTATTTTTCATGAAATGAACCTGGATGATATTTTTTATTTTTAGAATTTTTTTGCATTTATTTTCGAATTTTCTAACTCGGCCGGGTTCGAACGGGTAGGAAGGAAATTATATGAAATGAACCCCGGATGATATTTTTTATTTTTTAGAATTTTTTTGCATTTATTTTCGAATTTTCTAACTCGGCCCGGGTTCGAACGGGTAGGAAGGAAATTATTTTTGTTCTCAATTTTTCGGTGTGTCCTGACCCGTTTTGTCTTGAAATGAAGCCTGGATGATGTTTTTTAATTTTTAAAATTTTTTTGCATGTATTTTCGAATTTTCTAACTCGGGCCGGGTTCGAACGGGTAGGAAGGAAATTATTTTTGTTCTCTATTTTTCGGCCTATCCTGGCCTGTATGGTCTTGAAATGGACCCTGAATGATATTTTTTAATTTTTAGAATTTTTTTTCAATTTATTTTTTGAATTTTCTAACTCGTGTCGGGTTCGAACGGATAGGAAGGAAATTTTTTTTGTTCTCGATTTTTCGGTCTGTGCTGACCCGTTTCGTCTTGAAATTAACCTGGATGATGTTTTTTAATTTTTAATATTTTTTTGCATTTATTTTTTGAATTTTCTATCCCGGGTCGGGTTCGAACGGATAGGAAGGAAATTATTTTTGTTCTCAATTTTCGGCTTCCTGACCCGTTCGTCTTGAAATGAAGCCTGGATGATGTTTTTTAATTTTTAAAATTTTTTTGCATTATTTTTAGAATTTTCGAACTTCGGGCCGGGTTCGAACGCGCGTAGAAGGAAATTTTTTTGTGTCTCAATTTTTCGCCCTTGTCCTTGACCCGTTTCATCTGAAATTAAGCCTGGATGATGTTTTTTAATTTTTAAAATTTTTTTGCATTTATTTTAGAATTTTCGAACTCGGGCCGGTTTCGAACGGGTAGGAAGGAAATTATTTTTGTTCTCTATTTTTCGGCCTATCCTGGCCCGTATGGTCTTGAAATGAAACCTGGATGATGTTTTTCAATTTTTAAAATTTTGGCATTTATTTTTTGAATTTTCAAGCTCGGGTCGGCTTCGAACGGATAGGAAGGAAATTATTTTTGTTCTCAATTTTTCCGGCTGTCCTGACCCTTTTCTTCTTGAAATGAAGCCTGGATGATGTTTTTTAATTTTTAAAATTTTTTAGCATTTATTTTTGAATTTTCTAACTCGTGTCGGGTTCCAACAGATAGGAAGAAAATTTTTTTTGTCCTCGATTTTTTGGCCTGTGCCGATCTTTTTCGTCTTGAAATGAAGCCTGGATGATGCTTTTAATTTTTAAAATTTTTTTGCATTTATTTTTTGAATTTTCTAGCTCGGGTCGGGTTCGAACGGATAGGATGGAAATTATTTTTGTTCTCAATTGTTCGGCCTGTCCTGACCCGTTTCGTATTGAAATGAAGCCTGAATGATGTTTTTTAATTTTTAAAATTTTTTTGGATTTATTTTTTGAATTTTCTAGCTCGGGTCGGGTTCGAACGGATAGGAAGGAAATTATTTTTGTTCTCAATTGTTCGGCCTGTCCTGACCTGTTTCGTCTTGAAATGAAGCCTGGATGATGTTTTTCAATTTGTAAAATTATTTTGCATTTATTTTTGAATTTTCTAACACGTGTCGGGTTTGAAAAGATAGGAAGGAAATTATTTTTGTTCTCAATTTTTCGGCCTGTCCTGACCCGTTTCGTCTTGAAATGAAGCCTGTATGATGTTTTTTCATTTTTAAAATTATTTTGCATTTATTTTAGAATTTTCTAACTCGGGCCGGGTCCGAACGGGTAGGAAGGAAATTAATTTTGCTCTCTATTTTTCGGCCTATCCTGGCCCGTATGGTCTTGAAATGAATCCCGGATGATGTTTTTTAATTTTTAGAATTTTTTTTGCATTTATTTTCGAATTTTCTAACTCGGCCCGGGTTCGAACGGGTAGGAAGGAAATTATTTTTGTTATCAATTTTTCGGTCTGTCCTGAACCGTTTCGTCTTGAAATGAAGCCTGGATGATGTTTTTTAATTTTTAAAATTTTTTTGCATTCATTTTCGAATTTTCTAACTCGGGCCGGGTTCGAACGGGTAGGAAGGAAATTATTTTTGTTCTCTGTTTTTCGGCCTATCCTGGCCCGTATGGTCATGAAATGAACCCTGGATGATATTTTTTGTTTTTTAGAATTTTTTTGCATTTATTTTCGAATTTTCTAACTCGGCCCGGGTTCGAAAGGGTAGGAAGGAAATTATTTTTGTTCTCAATTTTTCGGTGTGTCCAGACCCGTTTTGTCTTCAAATGAAGCCTGGATGATGTTTTTCAATTTTTAAAATTTTTTTGCATGTTTTTTCGAATTTTCTAACTCGGGCCGGGTTCGAACGGGTAGGAAGGAAATTATTTTTGTTCTCTATTTTTCGGCCTATCCTGGCCTGTATGGTCTTGAAATGGACCCTGGATGATATTTTTTAATTTTTAGAATTTTTTTCAATTTATTTTTTGAATTTTCTAGCTCGGGTCGGGTTCGAACGGATAGGAAGGAAATTATTTTTGTTATCAATTTTTCGGCCTGTCCTGACCCGTTTCGTCTTGAAATGAAGCCTGGATGATATTTTTTAATTTTTAAAATTTTTTTGCATTTATTTTTTGAATTTTCTAACTCGTGTCGGGTTCGAATGGATAGGAAGGAAATTTTTTTTGTTCTCGATTTTTCAGCCTGTGCTGACCCGTTTCGTCTGGAAATGAAGCCTGAATGATGTTTTTTAATTTTTAAAATTTCTTTGTATTTATTTTTTGAATTTTCTAGCTCGGGTCGGGTTCGAACGGATAGGAAGGAAATTATTTTTGTTCTCAATTGTTCGGCCTGTCCTAACCCGTTTCGTCTTGAAATGAAGCCTGGATGATGTTTTTTAATTTTTAAAATTATTTTGCATTTATTTTTGAATTTTCTAAATCGGGCCGGGTTCGAACGGGTAGGAAGGAAATTAATTTTGCTTTCTATTTTTCGGCCTATCCTGGCCCATATGGTCTTGAAATGAACCCTAGATGATGTTTTTTAATTTTTAGAATTTTTTTTGCATTTATTTTCGAATTTTCTAACTCGGCCCGGGTTCGAACGGGTGGGAAGGAAATTATTTTTGTTCTCGATTTTTCGGCCTGTGCAGACCCGTTTCGTCTTGAAATGAAGCCTGGATGATGTTTTTTAATTTGTAAAATTATTTTGCATTTATTTTTGAATTTTCTAACTCGTGTCGGGTTTGAAAGGATAGGAAGGAAATTTTTTTCGTTCTCGATTTTTCGGCCTGTCTTGACCCGTTTTGTCTTGAAATGAAGCCTGGATGATGTTTTTTAATTTTTAAAATTATTTTGTATTTTTTTTTAATTTTCTAATTCAGGTCGGGTTCGAACGGATAGGAAGGAAATTATTTTTGTTCTCAATTTTTTGGCCTGTCCTGACCCGTTTCGTCTTTAAATGAAGCCTGGATGATGTTTTTTAATTTTTAAAGTTATTTTGCATTTTTTTTAAATTTTCTAACTCGGGTCGGGCTCGAACGGATAGGAAGGAAATTATTTTTGTTCTAAATTTTTCGGCCTGTCCTGACCCGTTTCGTCTTGAAATGAAGCCTGGATGATGTTTTTTAATTTTTAAAATTTTTTTGCATTTATTTTCGAATTTTCTAACTCGGGCCGAGTTCGAACGGGTCGGAAGGAAACTATTTTTGTTCTCTATTTTTCGGCATATCCTGGCCCGTATGGTCTTGAAATGAACCCTGGACGATGTTTTTTAATTTTTAGAATTTTTTTTGCATTTATTTTTTAAATTTTCTAACTCGGGTTGGGTTCGAACGGATAGGAGGAAATTATTTTTGTTCTCAATTTTTTGCCCTGTCCTGACCCGTTTCGTCTTGAAATGAAGCCTGGATGATGTTTTTTAATTTTTAAAATTTTTTTGCATTTATTTTTGAATTTTCTAACTCGGGTCGGGTTCGAACGGATAGGAAGGAAATTATTTTTGTTCTCAATTTTTCGGCCTGTCCTGACCCGTTTCGTCTTGAAATGAAGCCTGGATGATGTTTTTTAATTTTTAAAATTTTTTTGCATTTATTTTTGAATTTTCTAACTCGTGTCGGGGTTCAACAGATAGGAAGGAAATTTTTTTTGTCCTCGATTTTTTTCGGCCTGTGGCTGATCTTTTCGTCTCAAATGAAGCCTGGATGATGTTTTTTAATTTTTAAAATTTTTTTGCATTTATTTTTTGAATTTTCTAGCTCGGGTCGGGTTCGAACGGATAGGAAGGAAATTATTTTTGATCTCAATTTTTCGGCCTGTCCTTACCCGTTTCGTATTGAAATGAAGCCTGGATGATGTTTTGTAATTTTTAAAATTTTTTTGCATTTATTTTTGAATTTTCGAACTCGGGCCGGTTTCGAGCGTGTAGGAAGGAAATTATTTTTGTTCTCTATTTTTCGGCCTATCCTGGCCCGTATGGTCTTGAAATGAAACCTGGATGATGTTTTTCAATTTTTAAAATTTTTTTGCATTTATTTTTTGAATTTTCTAGCTCGGGTCGGGTTCGAACGGATAGGAAGGAAATTATTTTTGTTCTCAATTTTTCGGGCTGTCCTGACCCTTTTTCATCTTCAAATGAAGCCTGGATGATGCTTTTAATTTTTAAAATTTTTTTGCATTTATTTTTTGAATTTTCTAGCTCGGGTCGGGTTCGAACGGATAGGAAGGAAATTATTTTTGTTCTCAATTTTTCGGCCTGTCCTTACCCGTTTCGTTTTGAAATGAAGCCCGGATGATGTTTTTTAATTTTTAAAATTTTTTTGCATTTATTTTTGAATTTTCGAACTCGGGCCGGTTTCGAACGGGTAGGAAGGAAATTATTTTTGTTCTCTATTTTTCGGCCTATCCTGGCCCGCATGGTCTTCAAATGAAACCTGGATGATGTTTTCAATTTTTAAAATTTTTTTGCATTATTTTTTTTGAATTTTCTAGCTCGGGTCGGGTTCGAACGGATAGGAAGGAAATTATTTTTGTTCTCAATTTTTCGGCCTGTCCTTACCGTTTCGTTTTGAAATGAAGCCCGGATGATGTTTTTTAATTTTTAAATTTTTTTGCATTTATTTTTGAATTTTAGAACTCGGGCCGGTTTCGAACGGGTAGGAAGGAAATTATTTTTGTTATCAATTTTTCGGTCATTCCTGAACCGTTTCGTCTTGAAATGAAGCCTGGATGATGTTTTTTAATTTTTAAAATTTTTTTGCATTTATTTTCGAATTTTCTAACTCGTGTCGGGTTTGAAAGGATAGGAAGGAAATTTTTTTCGTTCTCGATTTTTCGGCCTGTCTTGACCCGTTTCGTGTTGAAATGAAGCCTGAATGATGTTTTTTAATTTTTAAAATTTTTTTGCATTTATTTTTTGAATTTTCTAGCTCGGGTCGGGTTCGAACGGATAGGATGGAAATTATTTTTGTTCTCAATTGTTCGGCCTGTCCTGACCCGTTTCGTCTTGAAATGAAGCCTGGATGATGTTTTTTAATTTGTAAAATTTTTTTGCATTTATTTTTGAATTTTCTAACTCGTGTCGGGTTTGAAAGGATAGGAAGGAAATTTTTTTCGTTCTCGATTTTTCGGCCTGTCTTGACCCGTTTTGTCTTGAAATGAAGCCTGGATGATGTTTTTTAATTTTTAAAATTATTTTGTATTTTTTTTTAATTTTCTAATTCAGGTCGGGTTCAAACGGATAGGAAGGAAATTATTTTTGTTCTCAATTTTTTGGCCTGTCCTGACCCGTTTCGTCTTTAAATGAAGCCTGGATGATGTTTTTTAATTTTTAAAATTTTTTTGCATTTATTTTTGAATTTTCTAACTCGTGTCGGGTTCCAACAGATAGGAAGGAAATTTTTTTTGTCCTCGATTTTTCGGCCTGTGCTGATCTTTTTCGTCTTCAAATGAAGCCTGGATGATGTTTTTTAATTTTTAAAATTTTTTTGCATTTATTTTTTGAATTTTCTAGCTCGGGTCGGGTTCGAACGGATAGGAAGGAAATTATTTTTGTTCTCAATTTTTCGGCCTGTCCTTTCCCGTTTCGTTTTGAAATGAGGCCTGGATGATGTTTTTTAATTTTTAAAATTTTTTTGCATTTATTTTTGAATTTTCGAACTCGGGCCGGTTTTGAGCGGGTAGGATGGAAATTATTTTTGTTCTCTATTTTTCGGCCTATCCTGGCCCGTATGGTCTTGAAATGAAACCTGGATGATGTTTTTCAATTTTTAAAATTTTTTTGCATTTATTTTTTGAATTTTCTAGCTCGGGTCGGCTTCGAACGGATAGGGAGGAAATCATTTTTGTTCTCAATTTTTCGGGCTGTCCTGACCCTTTTCTTCTTGAAATGAAGCCTAGATGATGTTTTTTAATTTTTAAAATTAATTTGCATTTATTTTTGAATTTTCTAACTTGTGTCGGGTTCAAACAGATAGGAAGAAAATTTTTTTTGTCCTCGATTTTTCAGCCTGTGCTGATCTTTTTCATCTTCAAATGAAGCCTGGATGATGCTTTTAATTTTTAAAATTTTTTTGCTTTTATTTTTTGAATTTTCTAGCTCGGGTCGGGTTTGAACGGATAGGAAGGAAATTATTTTTGTTCTCAATTTCTCGGCCTGTCCTTACCCGTTTCGTTTTGAAATGAAGCCCGGATGATGTTTTTTAATTTTTAAAATTTTTTTGCATTTATTTTTGAATTTTCGAACTCGGGCCGGTTTCGAACGGGTAGGAAGGAAATTATTTTTGTTCTCTATTTTTCGGCCTATCCTGGCCCGTATGGTCTTCAAATGAAACCTGGATGATGTTTTTAAATTTTTAAAATTTTTTTGCATTTATTTTCGAATTTTCTAACTCGGCCCGGGTTCGAAAGGGTAGGAAGGAAATTATTTTTGTTCTCAATTTTTTGGTGTGTCCAGACCCGTTTTGTCTTGAAATGAAGCCTGGATGATGTTTTTTAATTTTTAAAATTTTTTTGCATGTTTTTTCGAATTTTCTAACTCGGGCCGGGTTCGAACGGGTAGGAAGGAAATTATTTTTGTTCTCTATTTTTCGGCCTATCCTGGCCTGTATGGTCTTGAAATGGACCCTGGATGATATTTTTTAATTTTTAGAATTTTTTTTCAATTTATTTTTTGAATTTTCTAGCTCGGGTCGGGTTCGAACGGATAGGAAGGAAATTATTTTTGTTCTCAATTTTTCGGCCTGTCCTGACCCGTTTCGTCTCGAAATGAAGCCTGGATGATATTTTTTAATTTTTAAAATTTTTTTGCATTTATTTTTTGAATTTTCTAACTCGTGTCGGGTCCGAATGGATAGGAAAGAAATTTTTTTTGTTCTCGATTTTTCAGCCTGTGCTGACCCGTTTCGTCTGGAAATGAAGCCTGAATGATGTTTTTTAATTTTTAAAATTTTTTTGCATTTATTTTTGAATTTTCTAGCTCGGGTCGGGTTCGAACGGATAGGAAGGAAATTATTTTTGTTCTCAATTGTTCGGCCTGTCCTGACCCGTTTCGTCTTGAAATGAAGCCTGGATGATGTTTTTCAATTTGTAAAATTATTTTGCATTTATTTTTGAATTTTCTAACACGTGTCGGGTTTGAAAAGATAGGAAGGAAATTATTTTTGTTCTCAATTTTTCGGCCTGTCCTGACCCGTTTCGTCTTGAAATGAAGCCTGTATGATGTTTTTTCATTTTTAAAATTATTTTGCATTTATTTTAGAATTTTCTAACTCGGGCCGGGTCCGAACGGGTAGGAAGGAAATTAATTTTGCTCTCTATTTTTCGGCCTATCCTGGCCCGTATGGTCTTGAAATGAATCCTGGATGATGTTTTTTAATTTTTAGAATTTTTTTTGCATTTATTTTCGAATTTTCTAACTCGGCCCGGGTTCGAACGGGAGGAAGGAAATTATTTTTGTTATCAATTTTTCGGTCTGTCCTGAACCGTTTCGTCTTGAAATGAAGCCTGGATGATGTTTTTTAATTTTTAAAATTTTTTTGCATTCATTTTCGAATTTTCTAACTCGGGCCGGGTTCGAACGGGTAGGAAGGAAATTATTTTTGTTCTCTATTTTTCGGCCTATCCTGGCCCGTATGGTCATGAAATGAACCCTGGATGATATTTTTTGTTTTTTAGAATTTTTTTGCATTTATTTTCGAATTTTCTAACTCGGCCCGGGTTCGAAAGGGTAGGAAGGAAATTATTTTTGTTCTCAATTTTTCGGTGTGTCCAGACCCGTTTTGTCTTCAAATGAAGCCTGGATGATGTTTTTTAATTTTTAAAATTTTTTTGCATGTTTTTTCGAATTTTCTAACTCGGGCCGGGTTCGAACGGGTAGGAAGGAAATTATTTTTGTTCTCTATTTTTCGGCCTATCCTGGCCTGTATGGTCTTGAAATGGACCCTGGATGATATTTTTTAATTTTTAGAATTTTTTTTCAATTTATTTTTTGAAATTTCTAGCTCGGGTCGGGTTCGAACGGATAGGAAGGAAATTATTTTTGTTCTCAATTTTTCGGCCTGTCCTGACCCGTTTCGTCTTGAAATGAAGCCTGGATGATATTTTTTAATTTTTAAAATTTTTTTGCATTTATTTTTTGAATTTTCTAACTCGTGTCGGGTTCGAATGGATAGGAAGGAAATTTTTTTTGTTCTCGATTTTTCAGCCTGTGCTGACCCGTTTCGTCTGGAAATGAAGCCTGAATGATGTTTTTTAATTTTTAAAATTTATTTGTATTTATTTTTTGAATTTTCTAGCTCGGGTCGGGTTCGAACGGATAGGAAGGAAATTATTTTTGTTCTCAATTGTTCAGCCTGTCCTAACCCGTTTCGTCTTGAAATGAAGCCTGGATGATGTTTTTTAATTTTTAAAATTATTTTGCATTTATTTTTGAATTTTCTAAATCGGGCCGGGTTCGAACGGGTAGGAAGGAAATTAATTTTGCTTTCTATTTTTCGGCCTATCCTGGCCCATATGGTCTTGAAATGAACCCTAGATGATGTTTTTTAATTTTTAGAATTTTTTTTGCATTTATTTTCGAATTTTCTAACTCGGCCCGGGTTCGAACGGGTGGGAAGGAAATTATTTTTGTTCTCGATTTTTCGGCCTGTGCAGACCCGTTTCGTCTTGAAATGAAGCCTGGATGATGTTTTTTAATTTGTAAAATTATTTTGCATTTATTTTTGAATTTTCTAACTCGTGTCGGGTTTGAAAGGATAGGAAGGAAATTTTTTTCGTTCTCGATTTTTCGGCCTGTCTTGACCCGTTTTGTCTTGAAATGAAGCCTGGATGATGTTTTTTAATTTTTAAAATTATTTTGTATTTTTTTTTTAATTTTCTAATTCAGGTCGGGTTCGAACGGATAGGAAGGAAATTATTTTTGTTCTCAATTTTTTGGCCTGTCCTGACCCGTTTCGTCTTTAAATGAAGCCTGGATGATGTTTTTTAATTTTTAAAGTTATTTTGCATTTTTTTTAAATTTTCTAACTCGGGTCGGGCTCGAACGGATAGGAAGGAAATTATTTTTGTTCTCAATTTTTCGGCCTGTCCTGACCCGTTTCGTCTTGAAATGAAGCCTGGGATGATGTTTTTTTTAATTTTTAAAATTTTTTTTGGCATTTATTTTCGAATTTTCTAACTCGGGCCGAGTTCGAACGGGTCGGGAAGGAAACTATTTTTTTCTCTACTTTTTCGGCATATCCTAGCCGTCTGGTCTTGAAATGACCCGGATGAAGTTTTTAATTTTTAGAAAATTTTTTTTTGCATTTATTTTTTAAATTTTCTAACTCGGGTATGGGTTCGAACGGATAGCGAAGGAAATTTAATTTTTGTTTCTCAATTTTTTGCCCTGTCCTGACCCGTTTCGTCTTGAAATGAAGCCTGGATGATGTTTTTTAATTTTAAAATTTTTTTGCATTTATTTTTTTGATTTCTATCTCGGTCCGGGTTCGAACGGATAGGAGAAGGAAATTATTTTGTTCTCATTTTCCGGCCTGTCCTGACCCGTTTTCCGTCTTGAAATGAAGCCTGGATGATGTTTATAATTTTTAAAATTCTTTTGCATATTATTTTTGAATTTTCTAACTCGTGTCGGGTTCCAACAGATAGAGTGAAATTTTTTTTGTCCTCGGATTTTGGGCTGTGCTGATCTTTTTCGTCTTCAAAAAATGAAGGCCTGGATGAATGTTTTTAATTTTAAATTTTTTTTGCATTTTATTTTTTGAATTTTTCTAGATCTGGGTCGGGTTCGAAACGGATAGGAAGGAAATTATTTTTGTTCTCATTTTTCGGCCTGTCCTACCCGTTTCGTTTGAAATGAAGCCCGGATGATGTTTTTTAATTTTTAAAATTTTTTTGCATTTATTTTTGAATTTTCGAACTCGGGCCGGTTTCGAACGGGTAGGAAGGAAATTATTTTTGTTCTCTATTTTTCGGCATATCCTGGCCCGTATGGTCTTCAAATGAAACCTGGATGATGTTTTTCAATTTTTAAAATTTTTTTGCATTTATTTTTTGAATTTTCTAGCTCGGGTCGGCTTCGAACGGATAGGAAGGAAATCATTTTTGTTCTCAATTTTTCGGGCTGTCTGACCCTTTTCTTCTTGAAATGAAGCCTGGATGATGTTTTTTAATTTTTAAAATTTTTTTGCATTTATTTTTGAATTTTCTAACTCGTGTCGGGTTCCAACAGATAGGAAGAAAATTTTTTTTGTTGCTCAATTTTCGGCCTGTCCTGACCCGTTTGTCTTGTAA
>NW_022154995.1:15328-26457 GCF_001633185.2 Quercus lobata | reverse complement strand
CGATTAAGGCTCGTTAATAACTAGCCACTAACGTATTTTTTACCCAAAATTTGATTTTTAGATGAGTGCTCTCGCGATATAGAAAAGATATTTTGAAGCCAATTTGGGAACAAAACATTAGACTTCCATTTTTACGCCCATCTATCGGATCGTAATTGGAATCCATATTTTTGGTAACTTGCCGGGTGAAATAAAAATGGCAATAACTCCTTGGATTTCTATCTAAAAAATACAAAATTTGTGTTCAAATTTATGCTCTGAATGTAGACTTTCTTATAAAATAAGACCGCGTCTAAGAATTCCTTACTGTTCAAAAATTATTGTCGAAACGGTGACCGAAGGTCACTTTTCTACGCGTTTTCAAAGCGATTAAGTCACGTTAATAACTAGCCACCAACGTATTTTTTACCCAAAACTTGATTTTGTGATGATTATCCTCGTGTTATAGGAAAAATGTTTCCAGCCCAAATTCGGGAACAAAACTTTAGACTTCCACTTTTAAGCCCTCTATCGACTCATTATGGAATCCATATTTCGGGTGGATAACTCGCCTGGGCCAAATACAAACAACTATAACTCTCAAAGATTTCCATCGAAAACATATGATAATTTGTGTTCAAATTAAAAGGCTCTGAATGTGAACTTTCTTAAAAAACAAGTAAGACCGCGTTTAAAGAAAATTCCTTAACGTTTAAATTTATTGTCGGAAACTGTGACCGAATCACTTTCCTACGCTTTTGAAAGCGGATTTAAGGCTCGTTAATAACCTAGCCACTAACGTATTTTTACCCAAAATTGATTTTTAGATGAGTGCTCTTCGCGATGTAGGAAAAAATATTTTGAAAGCCAATTTGTGAACAAACATTAGACTTCCATTTTTACGCCCATCTATCGGATTGTAATTGGAATCCCTATTTCTGGTAATATGCCGGGTGAATAAAAATGGCAATAACTCCTTGGATTTCTATCTAAAAAATACAAAATTTGTGTTCAAATTTATGCTTTGAATGTGGACTTTCTCATACAATAAGACCGCGTCTAAGAATTCCTTACTGTTCAAAAGTTATTGTCGAAACGGTGACCGTTGGTCACTTTTCTACGTGTTTTCAAAGCGATTAAGTCTCGTTAATAACTTGCCACCAACGTATTTATTACCCAAAACTTGATTTTGAGATGATTATCCTCGTGTTATAGGAAAAATGTTTCCAGCCCAAATTCGGGAACAAAACATTAGACTTCTACTTTTAAGCCCTTCTATCGGCTCATTATTGGAATCCATATTTCGGGTAACTCGCTGGGCCAAATACAAACATTTATAACTCTCAAGATTTCCATCGAAAACATATGAAATTTGTGTTTAAATTCAAGCTCTGAATGTGAACTTTCTAAAACAGTGAGACCGCATTAAAGAATTCCTTAACGTTTAAATGTTATTGTCGAAACTGTGACCGAAGTTCACTTTCCTACGCATTTTGAAAGCGATTAAGGCTCGTTAATAACTAGCCACGAACGTATTTTTTACCCAAAATTTGATTTTTAGATGAGTGCTCTCACGATGTAGAAAAGATATTTTGAAGCCAATTTGTGAACAAAACATTAGACTTCCATTTTTACGCCCATCTATCGGATCGTAATTGGAATCCATATTTCTGGTAACTTGCCGGGTGAAATAAAAATGGCAATAACTCCTTGGATTTCTATCTAAAAAATACAAAATTTGTGTTCAAATTTATGCTCTGAATGTAGACTTTCTAATTACATAAGGCACCCGCGTCTAAGAATTCCTTACTGCTTCCAAAAAAGTTATTGGTCGAAACGGTGACCGAAGGTCACTTTTCTACGCTTTTTCAAAGCGATTAAGTCTCGTTAATAACTAGCCACCAACGTATTTTTTACCCAAAACTTGATTTTGAGATGATTATCCTCGTGTTATAAGAAAAATGTTTCCAGCCCAAATTCGGGAACAAAACATTAGACTTCCACTTTTAAGCCCTTCTATCGACTCATTATTGGAATCCATATTTCGGGTAACTCGCTGGGCCAAATACAAACAACTATAACTCTCAAGATTTCCATCGAAAACATATGAAATTTGTGTACAAATTCAAGCTCTGAATGTGAACTTTCTAAAACAGTGAGACCGCGTTAAAGAATTCCTTAACGTTTAAATGTTATTGTCGAAACTGTGACCGAAGTTCACTTTCCTACGCATTTTGAAAGCGATTAAGGCTCGTTAATAACTAGCCACCAACGTATTTTTTACCCAAAATTTGATTTTTAGATGAGTGCTCTCGCGATATAGAAAAGATATTTTGAAGCCAATTTGGGAACAAAACATTAGACTTCCGTTTTTACGCCCATCTATCGGATTGTAATTGGAATCCCTATTTCTGGTAATATGCCGGGTGAATAAAAATGGCAATAACTCCTTGGATTTCTATCTAAAAAATACAAAATTTGTGTTCAAATTTATGCTTTGAATGTGGACTTTCTCATACAATAAGACCGCGTCTAAGAATTCCTTACTGTTCAAAAATTATTGTCGAAACGGTGACCGAAGGTCACTTTTCTACGCTTTTTCAAAGCGATTAAGTCTCGTTAATAACTAGCCACCAACGTATTTTTTACCCAAAACTTGATTTTGAGATGATTATCCTCGTGTTACAGGAAAAATGTTTCCAGCCCAAATTCGGGAACAAAACATTAGACTTCCACTTTTAAGCTCTTCTATCGACTCATTATTGGAATCCATATTTCAGGTAACTCGCTGGGCCAAATACAAACAACTATAACTCTCAAGATTTCCATCGAAAACATATGAAATTTGTGTTCAAATTCAAGCTCTGAATGTGAACTTTCTAAAACAGTGAGACCGCGTTAAAGAATTCCTTAACGTTTAAATGTTATTGTCGAAACAAAAAAAAATGTGACCGAAGTTTCACTTTCCTACCATTTGAAAGCGATTATGCTCGTTAATAACTAGCCCAAACTAACGTATTTTTACCCAAAATTTGGATTTTTAGATGATGCTCTCGCGATATAGAAAAGATATTTTGAAGCCAATTTGTGAACAAAACATTAGACTTCCATTTTTACGCCCATCTATCGGATCGTAATTGGAATCCATATTTCTGGTAACTTGCCGGGTGAAATAAAAATGGCAATAACTCCTTGGATTTCTATCTAAAAAATACAAAATTTGTGTTCAAATTTATGCTCTGAATGTCGACTTTCTTATACAATAAGACCGCGTCTAAGAATTCCTTACTGTTCAAAAATTATTGTCGAAACGGTGACCGAAGGTCACTTTTCTACGCTTTTTCAAAGCGATTAAGTTTCGTTAATAACTAGCCACCAACGTATTTTTTACCCAAAACTTGATTTTGAGATGATTATCCTCGTGTTATAGGAAAAATGTTTCCAGCCCAAATTCGGGAACAAAACATTAGACTTCCACTTTTAAGCCCTTCTATCGACTCATTATTGGAATCCATATTTCGGGTAACTCGCTGGGCCAAATACAAACAACTATAACTCTCAAGATTTCCAACGAAAACATATGAAATTTGTGTACAAATTCAAGCTCTGAATGTGAACTTTCTAAAACAGTGAGACCGCATTAAAGAATTCCTTAACGTTTAAATGTTATTGTCGAAACTGTGACCTTCACTTTCCTACGCATTTTGAAAGCGATTAGGGCTCGTTAATAACTAGCCACCAACGTATTTTTTACCCAAAATTTGATTTTTAGATGAGTGCTCTCGCGATATAGAAAAGATATTTTGAAGCCAATTTGGGAACAAAACATTAGACTTCCGTTTTTACGCCCATCTATCGGATTGTAATTGGAATCCCTATTTCTGGTAATATGCCGGGTGAATAAAAATGGCAATAACTCCTTGGATTTCTATCTAAAAAATACAAAATTTGTGTTCAAATTTACGCTTTGAATGTGGACTTTCAAATACAATAAGACCGCGTCTAAGAATTCCTTACTGTTCAAAAGTTATTGTCGAAACGGTGACCGTTGGTCACTTTTCTACGTGTTTTCAAAGCGATTAAGTCTCGTTAATAACTTGCCACCAACGTATTTATTACCCAAAACTTGATTTTGAGATGATTATCCTCGTGTTATAGGAAAAATGTTTCCAGCCCAAATTCGGGAACAAAACATTAGACTTCTACTTTTAAGCCCTTCTATCGGCTCATTATTGGAATCTATATTTCGGGTAACTCGCTGGGCCAAATACAAACAACTATAACTCTCAAGATTTCCATCGAAAACATATGAAATTTGTGTACAAATTCAAGCTCTGAATGTGAACTTTCTAAAACAGTGAGACCGCGTTAAAGAATTCCTTAACGTTTAAATGTTATTGTCGAAACTGTGACCGAACTTCACTTTCCTACGCATTTTGAAAGCGATTAAGGCTCGTTAATAACTAGCCACTAACGTATTTTTTACCCAAAATTTGATTTTTAGATGAGTGCTCTCGCGATATAGAAAGATATTTTGAAGCCAAAATTTGGGAACAAAAACATTAGACTTCCATTCTTTACGCCCATCTATCGGATCGTAATTGGAATCTATATTTCTGGTAACTTGCCGGGTGAAATAAAAATGGCAATAACTCCTTGGATTTCTATCTAAAAAATACAAAATTTGTGTTCAAATTTATGCTTTGAATGTGGACTTTCTAATACAATAAGACCGTGTCTAAGAATTCCTTACTGTTCAAAAGTTACTGTCGAAACGGTGACCATTGGTCACTTTTCTACGTGTTTTCAAAGCGATTAAGTCTCGTTAATAACTTGCCACCGACGTATTTATTACCCAAAACTTGATTTTGAGATGATTATCCTCGTGTTATAGGAAAAATGTTTCCAGCCCAAATTCGGGAACAAAACATTAGACTTCTACTTTTAAGCCCTTCTATCGGCTCATTATTGGAATCCATATTTCGGGTAACACGCTGGGCCAAATACAAACATTTATAACTCTCAAGATTTCCATCGAAAACATATGAAATTTGTGTTTAAATTCAAGCTCTGAATGTGAACTTTCTAAAACAGTGAGACCGCGTTAAAGAATTCCTTAACGTTTAAATGTTATTGTCGAAACTGTGACCAAAGTTCAATTTCCTACGCATTTTGAAAGCGATTAAGGCTCGTTAATAACTAGCCACTAACGTATTTTTTACCCAAAATTTGATTTTTAGATGATTGCTCTCGCGATATAGAAAAGATATTTTGAAGCCAATTTGGGAACAAAACATTAGATTTCCATTTTTACGCCCATCTATCGGATCGTAATTGGAATCCCTATTTCTGGTAACTTGCCGGGTGAAATAAAAATGGCAATAACTCCTTGGATTTCTATCTAAAAAATACAAAATTTGTGTTCAAATTTATGCTCTGAATGTAGACTTTCTTATACAATAAGACCGCGTCTAAGAATTCCTTACTGTTCAAAAATTATTGTCGAAACGGTGACCGAAGGTCACTTTTCTACGCGTTTTCAAAGCGATTAAGTCTCGTTAATAACTAACCACCAACGTATTTTTTACCCCAAACTTGATTTTGAGATGATTATCCTCGTGTTGTAGGAAAAATGTTTCCAGCCCAGATTCGGGAACAAAACATTAGACTTTCCACTTTTAAGCCCTTCTATCGACTCATTATTGGAATCCATATTTCGGGTAACTCGCTGTGGCCAAATTACAAACAACCTATAACTCTCAAGATTCCATCGAAAACATATGAAATTTGTGTTCAAATTCAAGTCTGAATGTGAACTTTCTAAAACAGTAAGACCGCGTTAAAGAAATCCTTAACGTTTAAAATGTTATTGTCGGAAACTGTGACCGAAAGTTCCACTTTCCTACGCCATTTTGAAAGCAGATTAAGGCCGTTAATAACTAGCCACAAACGTATTTTTTTACCCAAAATATTGATTTTTTAGATGAGTGCTCTCGCGATTGTAGAAAGATATTTTGAAGCCAATTATGTGAAACAAAAACATTAGACTTCCATTTACGCCCACCTATCGGATCGTAATTGGAATCCATATTTCTGGTAACTTGCCGGGTGAAATAAAAATGGCAATAACTCCTTGGATTTCTATCTAAAAAATACAAAATTTGTGTTTAAATTTATGCTCTGAATGTAGACTTTCTTATACAATAAGACCGCGTCTAAGAATTCCTTACTGTTCAAAAATTATTTTCGAAACGGTGACCGAAGGTGACTTTTCTACGCTTTTTCAAAGCGATTAAGTCTCGTTAATAACTAGCCACCAACGTATTTTTTACCCAAAACTTGATTTTGAGATGATTATCCTCGTGTTATAAAAAAAATGTTTCCAGCCCAAATTCGGGAACAAAACATTAGACTTCCACTTTTAAGCCCTTCTATCGACTCATTATTGGAATCCATATTTCGGGTAACTCGCTGGGCCAAATACAAACAACTATAACTCTCAAGATTTCCATCGAAAACATATGAAATTTGTGTACAAATTCAAGCTCTGAATGTGAACTTTCTAAAACAGTGAGACCGCGTTAAAGAATTCCTTAACGTTTAAATGTTATTGTCGAAACTGTGACCGAATTGTTCACTTTCCTGCGCATTTTGAAAGCGATTAAGGCTCGTTAATAACTAAGCCACCAAGTTATTTTTTACCCAAAATTTTGATTTTTAGATGAGTGCTCTCGCATATTAGAAAAGATATTTTTTGAAGCCAATTTGCGGAACAAAAAACATTGAGACTTCCGTTTTTACGCCCATCTATCGGGATTGTAATTGGAATCCCTATTTCAAATGGTATATGCCGGTGAATAAAAATGGCAATAAACTCCTTGGATTTCTATCTAAAAAATACAAAATTTGTGTTCAAATTCATGCTTTGAATGTTGGGACTTTCTAATACAATAAGACCGCGTCTAAGAAATTTCCTTACTGCTTCAAAAGTTATGTCGAAACGGTGACCGTTGTCACTTTTCTACGTGTTTTCAAAGCGATTAAGTCTCGTTAATAACTTGCCACCAACGTATTTATTACCCAAAACTTGATTTTGAGATGATTATCCTCGTGTTATAGGAAAAATGTTTCCAGCCCAAATTCGGGAACAAAGCATTAGACTTCTACTTTTAAGCCCTTCTATCGGCTCATTATTGGAATCTATATTTCGGGTAACTCGCTGGGCCAAATACAAACAACTATAACTCTCAAGATTTCCATCGAAAACATATGAAATTTGTGTACAAATTCAAGCTCTGAATGTGAACTTTCTAAAACAGTGAGACCGCGTTAAAGAATTCCTTAACGTTTAAATGTTATTGTCGAAACTGTGACCGAACTTCACTTTCCTACGCATTTTGAAAGCGATTAAGGCTCGTTAATAACTAGCCACTAACGTATTTTTTACCCAAAATTTGATTTTTAGATGAGTGCTCTCGCGATATATAAAAGATATTTTGAAGCCAATTTGGGAACAAAACATTAGACTTCCATTTTTACGCCCATCTATCGGATCGTAATTGGAATCCATATTTCTGGTAACTTGCCGGGTGAAATAAAAATGGCAATAACTCCTTGGATTTCTATCTAAAAAATACAAAATTTGTGTTCAAATTTATGCTTTGAATGTGGACTTTCTAATACAATAAGACTGTGTCTAAGAATTCCTTACTGTTCAAAAGTTACTGTCGAAACGGTGACCCTTGGTCACTTTTCTACGTGTTTTCAAAGCGATTAAGTCTCGTTAATAACTTGCCACCGACGTATTTATTACCCAAAACTTGATTTTGAGATGATTATCCTCGTGTTATAGGAAAAATGTTTCCAGCCCAAATTCGGGAACAAAACATTAGACTTCTACTTTTAAGCCCTTCTATCGGCTCATTATTGGAATCCATATTTCGGGTAACACGCTGGGCCAAATACAAACATTTATAACTCTCAAGATTTCCATCGAAAACATATGAAATTTGTGTTTAAATTCAAGCTCTGAATGTGAACTTTCTAAAACAGTGAGACCGCGTTAAAGAATTCCTTAACGTTTAAATGTTATTGTCGAAACTGTGACCAAAGTTCAATTTCCTACGCATTTTGAAAGCGATTAAGGCTCGTTAATAACTAGCCACTAACGTATTTTTTACCCAAAATTTGATTTTTAGATGATTGCTCTCGCGATATAGAAAAGATATTTTGAAGCCAATTTGGGAACAAAACATTAGATTTCCATTTTTACGCCCATCTATCGGATCGTAATTGGAATCCCTATTTCTGGTAACTTGCCGGGTGAAATAAAAATGGCAATAACTCCTTGGATTTCTATCTAAAAAATACAAAATTTGTGTTCAAATTTATGCTCTGAATGTAGACTTTCTTATACAATAAGACCGCGTCTAAGAATTCCTTACTGTTCAAAAATTATTGTCGAAACGGTGACCGAAGGTCACTTTTCTACGCCTTTTCAAAGCGATTAAGTCTCGTTAATAACTAGCCACCAACGTATTTTTTACCCAAAACTTGATTTTGAGATGATTATCCTCGTGTTATAGGAAAAATGTTTCCAGCCCAAATTCGAGAACAAAACATTAGACTTCCACTTTTAAGCTCTTCTATCGACTCATTATTGGAATCCATTTTTCGGGTAACTCGCTGGGCCAAATACAAACAACTATAACTCTCAAGATTTCCATCGAAAACATATGAAATTTGTGTACAAATTCAACCTCTGAATGTGAACTTTCTAAAACAGTGAGACCGCGTTAAAGAATTCCTTAACGTTTAAATGTTATTGTCGAAACTGTGACCGAAGTTCACTTTCCTACGCATTTTGAAAGCGATTAAGGCTCGTTAATAACTAGCCACCAACGTATTTTTTACCCAAAATTTGATTTTTAGATGAGTGCTCTCGCGATATAGAAAAGATATTTTGAAACCAATTTGGGAACAAAACATTAGCCTTCCGTTTTTACGCCCATCTATCGGATCGTAATTGGAATCCATATTTCTGGTAACTTGCCGGGTGAAATAAAAATGGCAATAACTCCTTGGATTTCTATCTAAAAAATACAAAATTTGTGTTCAAATTATGCTCCTGAATTGTAGACTTTCTTAATACCAATAGACCGCGTCTTAAGAATTCCTTACTGTTCAAAAAATTATTGTGAAACTGTGACACGAAGTTCCACTTTTCCTGACGCTTTTTCCAAGCGATTAAGTTCTCGTTAATAACTAGCCACCAACGTTTTTTACCCAAAACTTTGATTTTGAGATGATATAATCCTCGTGTTATAGGAAAAATGTTTCCAGCCCAAATTCGGGAACAAAACATTAGAACTTCCACTTTTTAAGCCCTTCTAAAATCGACCTCATTATTGGAATCCATATTTCGGGTAACGTCGCTGCGGCCAAATACAAACAACTATAACTCTCAAGATTTCCATCGAAAACATATGAAATTTGTGTTACAAATTCAAAGCTTCTTGAATGTGAAACTTTCTAAAATAGTGAGGACCGCGTTAAAGGAATTCCTTAACGTTTAAATGTTATTGTCGAAACTGTGACCGAAGTTCACTTTCCTTACCGCATTTTGAAAGCGATTAAGGCTCGTTAATAACTAGCCACTAACGTATTTTTTACCCAAAATTTGATTTTTAGATGAGTGCTCTCGCGATATAGAAAAGATTTTTTGAAGCCAATTTGGGAACCAAACATTAGACTTCCATTTTTACGCCCATCTATCGGATCGTAATTGGAATCCATATTTCTGGTAACTTGCCGGGTGAAATAAAAATGGCAATAACTCCTTGGATTTCTATCTAAAAAATACAAAATTTGTGTTCAAATTTATGCTTTGAATGTGGACTTTCTAATACAATAAGACCGTGTCTAAGAATTCCTTACTGTTCAAAAGTTACTGTCGAAACGGTGACCGTTGGTCACTTTTCTACGTGTTTTCAAAGCGATTAAGTCTCGTTAATAACTTGCCACCAACGTATTTATTACCCAAAATTTGATTTTGAGATGATTATTCCTCGTGATTATAGAAAAATGTTTCCAGCCCAAATCGGGAACAAAACCATTAGGACTTACTTTTAAGCCCTTCTATCGGCTCATTATTGGAATCCATATTTCGGGTAACTCGCTGGGCCAAATACAAACAACTATAACTCTCAAGATTTCCATCGAAAACATATGAAATTTGTGTTTAAATTCAAGCTCTGAATGTGAACTTTTTAAAACAGTGAGACCGCGTTAAAGAATTCCTTAACGTTTAAATGTTATTGTCGAAACTGTGACCAAAGTTCAATTTCCTACGCATTTTGAAAGCGATTAAGGCTCGTTAATAACTAGCCACTAACGTATTTTTTACCCAAAATTTGATTTTTAGATGAGTGCTCTCGCGATATAGAAAAGATATTTTGAAGCCAATTTGGGAACAAAACATTAGACTTCCATTTTTACGCCCATCTATCGGATCGTAATTGGAATCCCTATTTCTGGTAACTTGCCAGGTGAAATAAAAATGGCAATAACTCCTTGGATTTCTATCTAAAAAATACAAAATTTGTGTTCAAATTTATGCTCTGAATGTAGACTTTCTTATACAATAAGACCGCGTCTAAGAATTCCTTACTGTTCAAAAATTATTGTCGAAACGGTGACCGAAGGTCACTTTCCTACGCTTTTTCAAAGCGATTAAGTCTCGTTAATAACTAGCCACCAACGTATTTTTTACCCAAAACTTGATTTTGAGATGATTATCCTCGTGTTATAGGAAAAATGTTTCCAGCCCAAATTCGGGAACAAAACATTAGACTTCCACTTTTAAGCTCTTCTATCGACTCATTATTGGAATCCATTTTTCGGGTAACTCGCTGGGCCAAATACAAACAACTATAACTCTCAAGATTTCCATCGAAAACATATGAAATTTGTGTACAAATTCAAGCTCTGAATGTGAACTTTCTAAAACAGTGAGACCGCGTTAAAGAATTCCTTAACGTTTAAATGTTATTGTCGAAACTGTGACCGAAGTTCACTTTCCTACGCATTTTGAAAGCGATTAAGGCTCGTTAATAACTAGCCACCAACGTATTTTTTACCCAAAACTTGAT
>NW_022154995.1:0-12709 GCF_001633185.2 Quercus lobata | reverse complement strand
TCTCGCGATATAGAAAAGATATTTTGAAACCAATTTGGGAACAAAACATTAGACTTCCATTTTTACGCCCATCTATCGGATCGTAATTGGAATCCATATTTCTGGTAACTTGCCGGGTGAAATAAAAATGGCAATAACTCCTTGGATTTCTATCTAAAAAATACAAAATTTGTGTTCAAATTTATGCTCTGAATGTAGACTTTCTTATACAATAAGACCGCGTCTAAGAATTCCTTACTGTTCAAAAATTATTGTCGAAACTGTGACCGAAGGTCACTATTCTACGCGTTTTCAAAGCGATTAAGTCTCGTTTATAACTAGCCACCAACGTATTTTTTACCTAAAACTTGATTTTGAGACGATTATCCTCGTGTTATAGGAAAAATGTTTCCAGCCCAAATTCGGGAACAAAACATTAGACTTCCACTTTTAAGCCCTTCTATCGGCTCATTACTGGAATCCATATTTCGGGTAACTCGCTGGGCCAAATACAAACAACTATAACTCTCAAGATTTCCATCGAAACATATGAAATTTGTGTTCAAATTCAAGCTCTGAATGTGAACTTTCTAAAACAGTGAGACCGCGTTAATGAATTCCTTAACGTTTAAAAGTTATTGTCGAAACTGTGACCGAAGTTCACTTTCCTTACGCATTTTGAAACGATTAAGGCTCGTTAATAAACTAGCCCACTAACGTACTTTTTACCCCAAAATTTGATTTTAGATGAGTGCTCTCGCGATATAGAAAAGTATTTCTGAAGCCAATTCTGGGAACCAAAACATTAGACTTCCATTTTTACGCCCATCATTATCGGATCGAATTGGAATCCATATTTCTGGTAACTTGCCGGGTGAAATAAAAATGGCAATAACTCCTTGGATTTCTATCTAAAAAATACAAAATTTGTGTTCAAATTTATGCTTTGAATGTGGACTTTCTAATACAATAAGACTGTGTCTAAGAATTCCTTACTGTTCAAAAGTTACTGTCGAAACGGTGACCCTTGGTCACTTTTCTACGTGTTTTCAAAGCGATTAAGTCTCGTTAATAACTTGCCACCGACGTATTTATTACCCAAAACTTGATTTTGAGATGATTATCCTCGTGTTATAGGAAAAATGTTTCCAGCCCAAATTCGGGAACAAAACATTAGACTTCTACTTTTAAGCCCTTCTATCGGCTCATTATTGGAATCCATATTTCGGGTAACTCGCTGAGCCAAATACAAACAACTATAACTCTCAAGATTTCCATCGAAAACATATGAAATTTGTGTTTAAATTCAAGCTCTGAATGTGAACTTTCTAAAACAGTGAGACCGCGTTAAAGAATTCCTTAACGTTTAAATGTTATTGTCGAAACTGTGACCAAAGTTCAATTTCCTACGCATTTTGAAAGCGATTAAGGCTCGTTAATAACTAGCCACTAACGTATTTTTTACCCAAAATTTGATTTTTAGATGAGTGCTCTCACGATATAGAAAAGATATTTTGAAGCCAATTTGGGAACAAAACATTAGACTTCCATTTTTACGCCCATCTATCGGATCGTAATTGGAATCCATATTTCTGGTAACTTGCCGGGTGAAATAAAAATGGCAATAACTCCTTGGATTTCTATCTAAAAAATACAAAATTTGTGTTCAAATTTATGCTCTGAATGTAGACTTTCTTATACAATAAGACCGCGTCTAAGAATTCCTTACTGTTCAAAAATTATTGTCGAAACGGTGACCGAAGGTCACTTTTCTACGCTTTTTCAAAGCGATTAAGTCTCGTTAATAACTAGCCACCAACGTATTTTTTACCCAAAACTTGATTTTGAGATGATTATCCTCGTGTTATAGGAAAAATGTTTCCAGCCCAAATTCGGGAACAAAACATTAGACTTCCACTTTTAAGCTCTTCTATCGACTCATTATTGGAATCCATTTTTCGGGTAACTCGCTGGGCCAAATACAAACAACTATAACTCTCAAGATTTCCATCGAAAACATATGAAATTTGTGTACAAATTCAAGCTCTGAATGTGAACTTTCTAAAACAGTGAGACCGCGTTAAAGAATTCCTTAACGTTTAAATGTTATTGTCGAAACTGTGACCGAAGTTCACTTTCCTACGCATTTTGAAAGCGATTAAGGCTCGTTAATAACTAGCCACCAACGTATTTTTTACCCAAAATTTGATTTTTAGATGAGTGCTCTCGCGATATAGAAAAGATATTTTGAAACCAATTTGGGAACAAAACATTAGCCTTCCGTTTTTACGCCCATCTATCGGATCGTAATTGGAATCCATATTTCTGGTAACTTGCCGGGTGAAATAAAAATGGCAATAACTCCTTGGATTTCTATCTAATAAATACAAAATTTGTGTTCAAATTTATGCTCTGAATGTAGACTTTCTTATACAATAAGACCGCGTCTAAGAATTCCTTACTGTTCAAAAATTATTGTCGAAACTGTGACCGAAGGTCACTTTTCTACACTTTTTCAAAGCGATTAAGTCTCGTTAATAACTAGCCACCAACGTATTTTTTACCCAAAACTTGATTTTGAGATGATTATCCTCGTGTTATAGGAAAAATGTTTCCAGCCCAAATTCGGGAACAAAACATTAGACTTCCACTTTTAAGCCCTTCTATCGACTCATTATTGGAATCCATATTTCGGGTAACTCGCTGGGCCAAATACAAACAACTATAACTCTCAAGATTTCCATCGAAAACATATGAAATTTGTGTTCAAATTCAAGCTCTGAATGTGAACTTTCTAAAACAGTGAGACCGCGTTAAAGAATTCCTTAACGTTTAAATGTTATTGTCGAAACTGTGACCGAAGTTCACTTTCCTACGCATTTTGAAAGCGATTAAGGCTCGTTAATAACTAGCCACTAACGTATTTTTTACCCAAAATTTGATTTTTAGATGAGTGCTCTCGCGATATAGAAAAGATATTTTGAAGCCAATTTGGGAACAAAACATTAGACTTCCATTTTTACGCCCATCTATCGGATCGTAATTGGAATCCATATTTCTGGTAACTTGCCGGGTGAAATAAAAATGGCAATAACTCCTTGGATTTCTATCTAAAAAATACAAAATTTGTGTTCAAATTTATGCTTTGAATGTGGACTTTCTAATACAATAAGACCGTGTCTAAGAATTCCTTACTGTTCAAAAGTTACTGTCGAAACGGTGACCCTTGGTCACTTTTCTACGTGTTTTCAAAGCGATTAAGTCTCGTTAATAACTTGCCACCAACGTATTTATTACCCAAAACTTGATTTTGAGATGATTATCCTCGTGTTATAGGAAAAATGTTTCCAGCCCAAATTCGGGAACAAAACATTAGACTTCTACTTTTAAGCCCTTCTATCGGCTCATTATTGGAATCCATATTTCGGGTAACTCGCTGGGCCAAATACAAACAACTATAACTCTCAAGATTTCCATCGAAAACATATGAAATTTGTGTTTAAATTCAAGCTCTGAATGTGAACTTTTTAAAACAGTGAGACCGCGTTAAAGAATTCCTTAACGTTTAAATGTTATTGTCGAAACTGTGACCAAAGTTCAATTTCCTACGCATTTTGAAAGCGATTAAGGCTCGTTAATAACTAGCCACTAACGTATTTTTTACCCAAAATTTGATTTTTAGATGAGTGCTCTCGCGATATAGAAAAGATATTTTGAAGCCAATTTGGGAACAAAACATTAGACTTCCATTTTTACGCCCATCTATCGGATCGTAATTGGAATCCCTATTTCTGGTAACTTGCCAGGTGAAATAAAAATGGCAATAACTCCTTGGATTTCTATCTAAAAAATACAAAATTTGTGTTCAAATTTATGCTCTGAATGTAGACTTTCTTATACAATAAGACCGCGTCTAAGAATTCCTTACTGTTCAAAAATTATTGTCGAAACGGTGACCGAAGGTCACTTTCCTACGCTTTTTCAAAGCGATTAAGTCTCGTTAATAACTAGCCACCAACGTATTTTTTACCCAAAACTTGATTTTGAGATGATTATCCTCGTGTTATAGGAAAAATGTTTCCAGCCCAAATTCGGGAACAAAACATTAGACTTCCACTTTTAAGCTCTTCTATCGACTCATTATTGGAATCCATTTTTCGGGTAACTCGCTGGGCCAAATACAAACAACTATAACTCTCAAGATTTCCATCGAAAACATATGAAATTTGTGTACAAATTCAAGCTCTGAATGTGAACTTTCTAAAACAGTGAGACCGCGTTAAAGAATTCCTTAACGTTTAAATGTTATTGTCGAAACTGTGACCGAAGTTCACTTTCCTACGCATTTTGAAAGCGATTAAGGCTCGTTAATAACTAGCCACTAACGTATTTTTTACCCAAAATTTGATTTTTAGATGAGTGCTCTCGCGATATAGAAAAGATATTTTGAAGCCAATTTGGGAACAAAACATTAGACTTCCGTTTTTACGCCCATCTATCGGATTGTAATTGGAATCCCTATTTCTGGTAACTTGCCGGGTGAAATAAAAATGGCAATAACTCCTTGGATTTCTATCTAAAAAATACAAAATTTGTGTTCAAATTTATGCTCTGAATGTAGACTTTCTTATACAATAAGACCGCGTCTAAGAATTCCTTACTGTTCAAAAATTATTGTCGAAACGGTGACCGAAGGTCACTTTTCTACGCTTTTTCAAAGCGATTAAGTCTCGTTAATAACTAGCCACCAACGTATTTTTTACCCAAAACTTGATTTTGAGATGATTATCCTCGTGTTATAGGAAAAATGTTTCCAGCCCAAATTCGGGAACAAAACATTAGACTTCCACTTTTAAGCTCTTCTATCGACTCATTATTGGAATCCATATTTCGGGTAACTCGCTGGGCCAAATACAAACAACTATAACTCTCAAGATTTCCATCGAAAACATATGAAATTTGTGTACAAATTCAAGCTCTAAATGTGAACTTTCTAAAACAGTGAGACCGCGTTAAAGAATTCCTTAACGTTTAAATGTTATTGTCGAAACTGTGACCGAAGTTCACTTTCCTACGCATTTTGAAAGCGATTAAGGCTCGTTAATAACTAGCCACCAACGTATTTTTTACCCAAAATTTGATTTTTAGATGAGTGCTCTCGCGATATAGAAAAGATATTTTGAAGCCAATTTGGGAACAAACATTAGACTTCCGTTTTTACGCCCATCTATCGGATTGTAATTGGAATCCCTATTTCTGGTAATATGCCGGGTGAAATAAAAATGGCAATAACTCCTTGGATTTCTATCTAAAAAATACAAAATTTGTGTTCAAATTTATGCTTTGAATGTGGACTTTCTAATACAATAAGACCGCGTCTAAGAATTCCTTACTGTTCAAAAGTTATTGTCGAAACGGTGACCGTTGGTCACTTTTCTACGTGTTTTCAAAGCGATTAAGTCTCGTTAATAACTAGCCACCAACGTATTTTTTACCCAAAACTTGATTTTAAGATGATTATCCTCGTGTTATAGGAAAAATGTTTCCAGCCCAAGTTCGGGAACAAAACATTAGACTTCCACTTTTAAGCCCTTCTATCGACTCATTATTGGAATCCATATTTCAGGTAACTCGCTGGGCCAAATACAAACAACTATAACTCTCAAGATTTCCATCGAAAACATATGAAATTTGTGTTCAAATTCAAGCTCTGAATGTGAACTTTCTAAAACAGTGAGACCGCGTTAATGAATTCCTTAACGTTTAAATGTTATTGTCGAAACTGCGACCGAAGTTCACTTTCCTACGCATTTTGAAAGCGATTAAGGCTCGTTAATAACTAGCCACTAACGTATTTTTTCCCCAAAATTTGATTTTTAGATGAGTGCTCTCGCGATATAGAAAAGATATTTTGAAGCCAATTTGGGAACAAAACATTAGACTTCCATTTTTACGCCCATCTATCGGATCGTATTTGGAATCCATATTTCTGGTAACTTGCCGGGTGAAATAAAAATGGCAATAACTCCTTGGATTTCTATCTAAAAAATACAAAATTTGTGTTCAAATTTATGCTCTGAATGTAGACTTTCTTATACAATAAGACCGCGTCTAAGAATTCCTTACTGTTCAAAAATTATTGTCGAAACGGTGACTGAAGGTCACTTTTCTACTCGTTTTCAAAGCGATTAAATTTCGTTAATAACTAGCCACCAACGTATTTTTTACCCAAAACTTGATTCTGAGATGATTATCCTCGTGTTATAGGAAAAATGTTTCCAGCCCAAATTCGGGAACAAAACATTAGACTTCCACTTTTAAGCCCTTCTATCGGCTCATTATTGGAATCCATATTTCGGGTAACTCGCTCGGCCAAATACAAACAACTATAACTCTCTAGATTTCCATCGAAAACATATGAAATTTGTGTTCAAATTCAAGCTCTGAATGTGAGCTTTCTAAAACAGTTAGACCGCGTTAAAGAATTCCTTTACGTTTAAAAGTTATTTTCGAAACTGTGACCGAAGCGCACTTTCCTACGCATTTTGAAAGCGATTAAGGCTCGTTAATAACTAGCCACTAACGTATTTTTAACCCAAAATTTTATTTTTTGATGAGTGCTCTCGCGATATAGAAAAGATATTTTGAAGCCAATTTGGGAACAAAACATTAGACTTCTATTTTTACGCCCTTCTTTCAGCTCATTATTGGATTTCATATTTCGGGTAACTCGCTGGGCCAAATACAAACAACTATAACTCTCTCCATTTCCATTGAAAAAATACAAAATTTGCGTTCAAAATTATGTTCAAAATCTGTACTTTCTAAAACATTCTGGTTGACTCCAAGAATTCCTCACCGTTCCAAAGCTATGGTTGAAGCGGGGACCGATGGTCACTTTTGAACATATTTTCAAAGCGATCAAGGCTCGAGAACGACATACCATCAACGTATTTTTTACCCACAACTTGATTCTGAGATTATTGTCTTTGTGATATAGGAAAAATATTTCCTGCCCAAATTTGGGTACTAAACGTTACACTTCCACTTTTAAGCCCCTCTACTGGCTCATTATTGGAATCCATATTTCGGGTAACACGTTAGGCCAAATACAAACAACTATAACTCTCTCTATTTCCATCGAAAAAATACAAAATTTGCGTTCAAATTCAAGCTCTGAATGTGAACTTTGTAAAACAAGCAGATCGCGTCTAAGAATTTGTTACCGTTCAAAAGTAATTGTTGAAACGGTGACCGATGGTCACTTTTCTACGCATTTTGAAAGCGCTTAAATCTCGTTAATAACTAGCCACTAACGTATTTTTTAGCCAAAATTTGATTTTCAGACGAGTGCTCTTACGATATCGAAAAGATATTTCGCAGCAAAATTTGGGAAAAAAACATTAGACTTCTATTTTTACGCCCATCTATCGGATCGTACTTGGAATCCATATTTCTGGTAACCTGCTGGGTGTAATAAAAATGGCAATAACTCCTTGGATTTCCATCTAAAAAATACAAAATTTGTGTTCAAATTTATGCTTTGAATGTGGACTTTCTAATACAATAAGACCGCGTCTAAGAATTCCTTACTGTTCAAAAATTATTGTCGAAACAGTGACCGAAGGTCAATTTTCTACGCGTTTTGAAAGCGATTAAGTCTCGTTAATAACTAGCCACCAAAGTATTTATTACCCAAAACTTGATTTTGAGATGATTATCCTCGTGTTACAGGAAAAATGTTTCCAGCCCAAATTCGGGAACAAAACATTAGACTTCCACTTTTAAGCCCTTCTATAGGCTCATTATTGGAATCTGTATTTCGGGTAACTCGCTGGGCCAAATACAAACAACTATAACTCTCTAGATTTCTATCGAAAACATATGAAATTTGTGTTCAAATTCAAGCTCTGAATGTGAACTTTCTAAAACAGTAAAATCGCGTTAAAGAATTCCTTAACGATTAAAAGTTATTGTCGAAACTGTGACCGAAGTTCACTTTCCTACGCATTTTGAAAGCGATTAAGGCTCGTTAATAACTAGCCACTAAAGTATTTTTTACCCAAAATTTGATTTTTGGATGAGTGCTCTCGCGATATGGAAAAGATATTTTGAAGCCAATTTGGGAACAAATCATTAGACTTCTACTTTTACGCCTGTCTATCGTATCATAATTGGAATCCATATTTCTGGTAACTTGCCGGGCGAAGTACAAACGACAATAACTCTCTCGATTTCCATCAAAAAAATACAAAATTTTTGTTCAAAATCATGTTCAAAATCTGTAGTTTCTAAAACATTCTGGTTGCCCCAAGAATTCCTGACCGTTCCAAACTTATGGTTGAAGCGGTGACCGATGGTCACTTTTGAACATATTTTCAAAGCGATCAAGGCTCATGAATGACATACCATCAACGTATTTTTCACCCACAACTTGATTCTGAGATGATTGTCTTTGTGATATAGGAAAAATATTTCCTGCCCAAATTCGGGAACAAAACGTTAGACTTCCACTTTTACGCCCTTCTATTGGCTCATTATTGGAATCCATATTTCGGGAAACACGTTAGGCCAAATACAAACAACTATAACTCTCTCGATTTCCATCGAAAAAATACAAAATTTTCATTCAAATTCAAGCTCTAAATGTGAACTTTCTAAAACAAGCAGATCGCGTCTAAGAATTTGTTACCGTTCAAAAGTTATTATCGAAACGGTGACCGATGGTCACTTTTCTACGCATTTTGAAAGCGCTGAAATCTCGTTAATAACTAGCCGCTAACGTATTTTTTAGCCAAAATTTGATTTTGAGACGAGTGCTCTTACGATATCGAAAAGATATTTCGAAGCAAAATTTTGGAAAAAAACATTAGACTTCCATTTTTACGCCCATCTATAGGATCGTACTTGGAATCCATATTTCTGGTAACCTGCTGGGTGTAATAAAAATGGCAATAACTCCTTGGATTTCCATCTAAAAAATACAACATTTGTGTTAAAATTTATGCTCTAAATGTGGACTTTCTAATACAATAAGACCGCGTCTAAGAATTCCTTACTGTTCAAAAGTTGTTGTCGAAACGGTGACCGAATGTCACTTTTCTACGCGTTTTGAAAGCGATTAAGTCTCATTAATAACTAGCCACCAACGTATTTTTTACCCAAAACTTGATTCTGAGATGATTATCCTCGTGTTATAGGAAAAATGTTTCCAGCCCAAATTCGGGAACAAAAAGTTAGACTTCCACTTTTAAGCCCTTCTATCGGCTCATTATTGTAATCCATATTTCGGGTAACTCGCTGGACCAAATACAAACAACTATAACTCTCTAGATTTCCATCGAAAACATATGAAATTTGTGTTCAAATTCAAGCTCTGAATGTGAACTTTCTAAAACAGTAAAACTGCGTTAAAGAATTCCCTAACGTTTAAAAGTTATTGTCGAAATTGTGACCGAAGTTCACTTTCCTACGCATTTTGAAAGCGATTAAGGCTCGTTAATAACTTGCCACTAACGTATTTTTTATCCAAAATTTGATTTTTAGATGAGTGCTCTCGCGATATAGAAAAGATACTTTGAAGCCAATTTGGGAACAAAACATTAGACTTCTATCTTTACGCCTGTCTATCATATCATAATTGGAATCCATATTTCTGGTAACTTGCTGGGCGAAGTACAAACGACAATAACTCTCTCCATTTCCATTGAAAAAATACAAAATTTGTGTTCAAAATCATGTTGAAAATCTGTACTTTCTAAAACATTCTGGTTGCTCCAAGAATTCCTGACCGTTCCAAACTTATGGCTGAAGCGGTGACTGATGGTCACTTTTGAGCATATTTTCAAAGCGATCAAGGCTCGTGAATGACATACCATCAACGTATTTTTCACCCACAAGTTGATTCTGAGCTGATTATCTTTGTGATATAGGAAAAATATTTCCTGCCCAAATTCGGGAACAAAACGTTAGACTTCCACTTTTACGCCCTTCTATTGGCTCATTATTGGAATCCATATTTCGGGTAACACGTTAGGCCAAATGCAAACAACTATAACTCCCTCGATTTCCATCGAAAAAGTACAAAATTTGTGTTCAAATTCAAGCTCTGAATGTGAACTTTCTAAAACAAGCAGATCGCGTCTAAGAATTTGTTACCGTTCGAAAGTTATTGTCGAAACGGTGACCGATGGTCACTTTTCTACGCATTTTGAAAGCTCTTAAATCTCGTTAATAACTAGCCACTAACGTATTTTTTAGCCAAAATTTGATTTTGAAAGGAGTGCTCTTACGATATCAAAAAGATATTTCGAAGCAAAAATTTGGGAAAAAAACATTAGACTTCCATTTTTACGCCCATCTATCGGATCGTAATTGGAATCCATATTTCTGGTAACTTGTTGAGTGAAATAAAAATGGCAATAACTCCTTGGATTTCCATCTAAAAAATAAAAAATTTGTGTTCAAATTTAAGCTCTAAATGTAGACTTTCTAATACAATAAGTCCGCGTCTAAGAATTCCTTACTGTTCAAAACTTATTGTCGAAACGGTGACCGAAGGTCACTTTTCTACGCGTTTTGAAAGCGATTAAGTCTCGTTAACAACTAGCCACCAACGTATTTTTTACCCAAAACTTGATTCTGAGATGATTATCCTCGTGTTATAGGAAAAATGTTTCCAACACAAATTCGGGAACAAAACATTAGACTTCCACTTTTAAGCCCTTCTATCGGCTCATTATTGGAATCCATATTTCGGGTAACTCGCTGGGCCAAATACAAACAACTATAACTCTCTAGATTTCCATCGAAAACATATGAAATTTGTGTTCAAATTCAAGCTCTGAATGTGAACTTTCTAAAACAGTTAGACCGCGATAAAGAATTCCTTAACGTTTAAAAGTTATTGTCGAAACTGTGACCACAGTTCACTTTCCTACGCATTTTAAAAGCGATTAAGGCTCGTTAATAACTAGCCACTAACGTATTTTTAACCCAAAATTTGATTTTTAGATGAGTGCTCTCACGATACAAAAAGATATTTTGAAGCCAATTTGGGAACAAAACATTAGACTTCGATTTTTACTCCTGTCTATCGCGTCATAATTGGAATCCATATTTCTGGTAACTTGCTGGGCGAAGTACAAATGACAATAACTCTCTCCATTTCCATCGAAAAAATACAAAATTTGTGTTCAAAATCATGTTCAAAATCTATACTTTCTAAAACATTCTGGTTGCCTCCAAGAATTACTCACCGTTCCAAACTTATGGCTGAAGCGGGGACCGATGGTCACTTTTGAGCATATTTTCAAAGCGATCAAGGCTCGTGAATGACAGACCATCAACGTATTTTTTACCCACAACTTGATTCTGAGCTGATTATCCTCGTGTTATAGGAAAAATGTTTCCAGCCCAACTTCGGGAACAAAACATTAGACTTCCACTTTTAAGCCCTTCTATCGGCTCATTATTGGAATCCATATTTCGGGTAACTCGCTGGGCCAAATACAAACAACTATAACTCTCTAGATTTCCATCGAAAACATATGAAATTTGTGTTCAAATTCAAGCTCTGAATGTGAACTTTCTAAAACAGTGAGACCGCGTTAAAGAATTCCTTAACGTTTAAATGTTATTGTCGAAACTGTGACCGAAGTTTACTTTCCTACGCATTTTGAAAGCGATTACGGCTCGTTAATAACTAGCCACTAACGTATTTTTTACCCAAAATTTGATTTTTAGATGAGTGCTCTCGCGATATAGAAAAGATATTTTGAAGCCAATTTGGGAACAAAACACTAGACTTCCATTTTTACGCCCATCTATCGGATGGTAATTGGAATCCATATTTCTGGTAACTTGCCGGGTGAAATAAAAATGGCAATAACTCCTTGGATTTCTATCTAAAAAATACAAAATTTGTGTTCAAATTTATGCTCTGAATGTAGACTTTCTTATACAATAAGACCGCGTCTAAGAATTTCTTACTGTTCAAAAATTATTGTCGAAACGGTGACCGAAGGTCACTTTTCTACGCGTTTTCAAAGCGATTAAGTTTCGGTAATAACTAGCCACCAATGTATTTTTTACCCAAAACTTGATTTTGAGATGATTATCCTCGTGTTATAGGAAAAATGTTTCCAGCCCAAATTCGGGAACAAAACATTAGACTTCTACTTTTACGCCCTTCTATCGGCTCATTATTGGAATCCATATTTCGGGTAACTCGCTGGGCCAAATACAAACAACTATAACTCTCAAGATTTCCATCGAAAACTTATGAAATTTGTGTTCAAATTCAAGCTCTGAATGTGAACTTTCTAAAACAGTAAGACCGCGTTAAAGAATTCCTTAACGTTTAAATGTTATTGTCGAAACTGTGACCGAAGTTCACTTTCCTACGCATTTTGAAAGCGATTAAGGCTCGTTAATAACTAGCCATCAACGTATTTTTTACCCAAAATTTGATTTTTAGATGAGTGCTCTCGCGATATAGAAAAGATATTTTGAAGCCAATTTGGGAACAAAACATTAGACTTCCATTTTTACGCCCATCTATCGGATCGTAATTGGAATCCATATTTCTGGTAACTTGCCGGGTGAAATAAAAGTGGCAATAACTCCTTGGATTTCTATTTAAAAAATACAAAATTTGTGTTCAAATTTAAGCTCTGAATGTAGACTTTCTTATACAATAAGTCCGCGTCTAAGAATTCCTTACTGTTCA